>NC_045542.1:34695138-34952638 GCF_009769535.1 Thamnophis elegans
TTGTCCTTTACTGCCAAAGATCAACAGCAAGCAATATTCCTGCCAATTTCAGGCTTGCCTGTTCAGCTGTTTGAATGCCAACTGCATTATGTTCTAATATTAATGCAGGAAGGTGAGAAGGGGATTTTAGTATGCATCAGTTAGACAGTTAATGTATATATCACCCCACCCCGTCCCACATAATTCTTAACATAATTAAGTTCTGTAGTTGCTGAATTTCCAGGGGTTAACCTAAACCTTGGATAGCTCTGGAATGGGACTATTCACATTTCCATGTCACATGAATTAAACCAGTTTCTAAAACAAAAAAAATTATGTTATTATCTTGCTCTTTTTTACCTGCTCCGATCTCTTCCTCATTTAACCCCACCCCCATTTTCTTTCCCCCTCCCACTACATTTTCAAGTACACCAGACTGAGTGCGCCTCTCAACCCGAAGCCGTTTCTCCCTTTACATAAAACACATTTTTTTAAAAATCAAATAAAAAATAACAGAGATAAAAAGGTGCTATGCGTTATGTTATTGAGACTCCAACTACACAGGATGCAAAATGCATCGTTTGTATCTAGCATTTGAGTATTTAACATGCCCATTGTCATAACATCAGCTGAACTGCCTTAAAACTGGCAAGGGGAATTTTATCTCAGGATAAAGTGCAAGACTTCATAGTTGCATGGCTACCCCCTTGCATGGCAAGATAAGCACACATGCAATTTAGGCTTTAGGCTGAAAGATCCAAAGCCCCTTCTGTTTAATCTTCCTACACCTAGGCTGAAGGGGAAAGTCTTGCCAAGCAGACTAAAGGGTGCCAGAAGATTCTGCCTGAATGATGGCAGAGTCTGTAATTATTTTTTAATTGGGGAACCCTTGGAAGTAGGAGTCTGCCATGGAATTTTTAAATTATCTCCCCGCCAGTTTATAACAGTATCACAGATAACCCATGTTTCAGGTGCCGTACATGGAAGAGGCCCCACTTAAATATATTGTAATTTAAAATTATCTGGTGGGTTGGTTTGGAAAAGCCAGTCAATGATACTAAGCGGGAAGCCCTGAAATGTGGGAATTGTGGGGGGAGGGCTGAACCAGTTTTCATTCTGTCTCACTGCTTCTCCTAATTCCATTTAGGAATCTGTTGCTGTGGTATTTCATAGAGCAACTAGGATAACTCTCGCACACAGAGAGAGGGTCAAGAAGGATAAAGCATAACTGGATTCCAGAATGTAACATTTATGAATATATTGAGCACACCATAGGGGTATCCTCTTTCAGACTGAGATTTGATTGCTTTTTTTAAAATTCATACAAGCAAGATGTAGAGACAATATCACATTTTCTTTTTCGAAAAATCATTTTGCATAACTTTGCAATGATCGTCCTGAAGAACCGTATAGTTTTTTTCCCTACCTTCTAGTACAATGCTGCAACTGTAATCACTTTGTATAACAACAAAAAGAAAATAAATTATAAGTAGAACAATAAATCTCAACATCCGCTTGAGTCTTCTACTATTGTCCATGGAATCCAGCTTTCTCAGTTAAACTGCCCAAAAGATGCTGAACTGCCTATAATCCTGCCAATATTTAACTGAGATGGCTGATGACTGCTGAGATTCCATCCAACTCTTTTTGATAGCATCATTGAAAAAGGTAGGTTTCCATCCCTTTTGTGCAAATAACAGTTCCTCCAAGGTCATCTTCCTTCCTTCTCTACAAGATCCTGCATTTGGTAGGTAAAGGAATGTTGCAATGGTCTTCAAAGCCCACTGACTTTCTCCACAGAAGAAACATTCAGCATTTGTATGGAGCAAGGAATATCTTTGGGATCGGCTACTGCTGCCCAATTCTAGTGATTTATTTTCTTGAACTGACCCTAAATAGTGTTTCCAATTGCTACCAACTTAATATGCTTTAATATCCCCCCTTAAGCAGAGCTGTTCTTATCTTTTTGGTTCATTTGGGAACTCAAATAACAGAATCCAGAAAAAAACATTTTTAAATGTTATGATCTGTAATGTGCCATGTGTAAGATATGGATAGGGCAAATTCCTAGGCTAGAGCACTAGTTTTGCATGGTTGTCTTGGAAGCAGCTGTAGCACTTTTCCTTCCTTTGGCACAGAGGTAATGTAGATCTACCAGGCCATATAAGAAAAGCCCAATCTGTGACTTCTTTCCATATCATTGTTGCCCATTTTATGAACAAATGATATTGGCTGAGGAACACAATGGTTCTCTGGATTTCCTCCATGTGCCCAGGTTGTTCCATAGATTTCCACACCATAGAGGGGAAAAATGTGATTTTTTCAGACCTCCAGTCCAATGTAAAGATGGTAAAGTAAGTTTCCTTAATTAGTATCTATTGGTAATGCTGAGGAGGCAAAAGTAGAAATGTTGGAATAGAACATATTTGCAAGATACTCAAAGATGGATACCAGACTGAGTGCTGCATGAAAGGCAAACAATTGTCTATTTTTTCACCTTATCAATCTACATTATGTATACATACCTTAAGGAAGTTTTCAAATTCAAGCAGACCAAAGTTTACAGGTAATTAGAAACTTTTAGAAACCATAAGAGAAAAGAGACGCAAAAGGAATTAAAACAGTGCTGAAATGTAGCCCAGGTAGCCAGAGAAGCCTTTCAAATGTTGTTTAAAGCAATGGTTCAAAAAGAGGAACGAAAGCTAGCTGAAGAAAGAGGGCACAAGTAAAATCACGTACTCATTAAGTGTAAATACACTACATGGATGCAATAATTATGTAACCAAAATCTATATACAAATGAAATAATACTAGAATGATGCAAGCAATTTTTAGCATATTTGAAAGAAAACCTGTACAATTGAACTGGTATTTGGCTCCACCTGCTGGTTTGGAGGAATACTGTCATTGTTCATGTTTTGTCAGTTTTTATTTCGTTTTTTTTTTTTTTTTTACAATTAATTTCAGACTATTTTTATCACACAAACTGATTCAGCAATTATTCCTTCTCTTGACGGAACTCGAATTCTCAAGGAAATCAAAGCATTGCTGGGAGTATTTGAGGTATACTCTGAAATTTAACCACATCAGAGCCTGCTATAGGTAGTCCCCGACTTATGAATGTTATTGAGCCCAGATTTACCACTGTAAATTATTGCAGTCATAAGTCCAGATACTATATGACTGGATTCAAAATTACCATTGTTTCTTTACAATGGTTGTTAAGAGAATCCATTCTCCCCAATGGGCATTTTTGTTGGAAACCAGAAACAAATACCAGAAACCATAAAAAATCATCGTAAATCATGGTCACATGATCATGGGATGCTGCAAAAGGCTGTTTACCAATTACTCAAAATGTGATCATAAACATGGGTGTGTATGCAGCCATTGTAATTATGAAAATGAGTTACAAGTAGTTTTGGGGAGGTTCATCATAACTTCAGTTACTTGTTAAGTGACTGATCATAAGTTGAGAACTACTTGTATACATTCAGAATAGTTAACAGTTTTAGTCCAAGTACAATTAAACTATGCTCCAACCCAATCACAGCCAAATTGTATTATTGAAATTCATGTGTACATTTGTGGCTATTATGTAAATTAAGGCTGAGGGAAGACCAGAGCAGCCATAAAACTGTGGTGAGTCTAGACTAAGATCTTGACAGAAAAGTCTTGTGTCTAAACCTACAATTTATAGTTTCCATGTAAATTCAAGCGAAGGTTTACCAGAAATGCAAATAGCAGCTTCAGTTAGAAGATAGAATTTCATTAGGTTCAAGGTTGACTCAGCCTTCCATCCTTCCAAGGTGGGTAAATATGCTGACTCCATAAACCGCTTAGAGGGGTGTAAGCATTGTAAAGCGGTATATAAGTCTAAGTGCTATTGCTGAGTGCTATTGCTATTGGCTGGAAGAAATAGTCACGAGGCAGCTGAAGTCAGCAAGGTCTTCCCTGCGCATTGACTACCAGGAAAAAGTTGAGTGCCGGACAAGATTTCTGCTTCAAAAACGCATTGAATACAGAATGCAATGAGTTTTGAAGCACTCAAGTGCCGAGGTATGACTGTACTATCAGGAATATGGATAAATCAATGGCTTAACATCCCTTTCTTGCTCTCTCAGTTGCATAGGTTTTTCTGTAGCTCAGATTTAAAATCCCAAACCATTTTTTAAAATGCACATCATGTTAATTATAACCTTTCTTTCTCTCTTCCCCAGCCATTTTGTCCAAGAAACAATTGGTACAAAATGCTGTTAGGTAAAAAAGCAAGTCACCTGTTGACTTAGGTACTTACCTGTTGAGGATAGCACAGCCACACAGGATGGGTGCCTGATCCTTTTCCAACCCTTATGCTGAATCAGATGAGGCTTTTCCAGTTCTTGAGTGTTGAAACTACACTTAGGCACGCAGGCAATATTAGCTTTATTTGCACAATTTGCCAAACGTAAGCCTTGTGGTCTCACAAAATTGATAATTAAAGTATTACCATGCCGTAAACCTTTTCATTAGAATAAGTTTAAACTGTTCCACATTACAGATCCCACGGCAGTAACTGCCATTGCAAAATGACAAGTGGGGTGCGGGAGAATCCAATAAAGCCTATAATTTAAAAAAAAATAAAACCCTGGAAGATGTAAAAATTTCACTCAGTAAGAAACAAAACTCATGTAAATAGTCCTGCCTTAACCTGGTGCCAAAATAAATTCAGTGCTGCTGCCAGCTAATCTTTCATAGTGAGGGAATTCCATAACTCAGTGCCAAAGCTGAGAAGACCCCACTGTTGCATCCCCGTGTAATGTGCAATGAAATATATTCCCTAAAATAGGCACATCATAATAAAAGGAAGAAAACTCTCTACTCTCCCCTCCAAATTCAGTGATGCTTATATGTGTCTCTCTTCCACCCCCCTGCAGTTCCCTAAAAAATATTAAGTGTGCTTCTTGGCTACCCAGAACAGAAAGGAAATAAGCCAAAATCAGCTGAGTTTGCCCAACTTGTAAATCATGACTTACAAACCAGTGTCCAAGATCACATACCACCGCAAACCAATCACATTATGAATCCCATCAATGGAGTCAGGGGGAGGGAGAAGGATAGCTAGATAGAAACGCATGTACACATACATGCACAAACACAATACGTTGTCCAAAATGTTGGCCTGCCTTCTTTGTTCTTTTTTTTCTCTCAGAAGTGCAAAGTTGCATTCCGAAGATAAATGATAAAAGACAAGAGAGTAGCAAGCCGTGGCAATGTTCCAACAGAAACAATCCTACTTTCTTCTAGGTGTTACTTTTTTTTCTAGGTGGGGCAGATGAGGGAGTTAACTTTTGCCTGTGCATAACGTTAAAAAAATGTGTGAATCAAGCACATATGGTTCCCATCCACATTCAATTCTGTGCACTTCAGCACTTATTTATCTCTTTGCTAAGTCACAGGCAGCTGTGGATAATATTTTAGGGCAACTATGATGGCCAGAGCTATACCATATGAAAGAACAAAATCTGTACCTTAGCCTAAGAGAAGAGTGTTTTTGCCCACAAATATTCTGATCCGGGGGTGGGATAGCGGGAAAGTGGGTGCATTTTAAAAAAAAAAAAACTTTTGCAACCCTTGCTTAGAAGAAGTCTGGCTTCAATTCTTTGAGACACTTTTCTGAATTTTAAACTCAGTTACTGAGGTATTGTGCAATGCTTGTCTATTTTCTCGTGTTTCTGAAGTCTTAAAAAAAACTCAGCACACAAAGCCTAAGAACAACTAGAAACAGTGAAAATACAGCAGAATAAGGTAGAATGAGGTATTGTACCTTTGTCTAGGAAAGTTGCACCTGGATTAGAGAGGGATGGAATTGATAGCAATGGTGTGTGCGTACAAGCATGCTGCTCAGTGGTGAGATTCAAATTTTTTACTAATGGTTCTGTGGGCGTGGCTTTGTGGGCATGGCAGGGGAAGGATACTGCAAAATCCCCATTCCTTCCCCACTCACAAAATTTCCACGACTGGTTCTCCAAAACCTGTCAGATTTGGCTGAATACCACCTCTGCTGCTGCTACGTAATACCTCAGCGTTAGGTATCAGCACAGTGAAAGTGTTTACATACAGATGAATCATCAGATACAAGAGAATGTATTGGGAGATGAGAAAACGATACACTTAGTTTCCCTTGTGCAGTGGCACATATAAATCCAACATGATTAAGAAGCATAAGTCCTGATTCACACATTACCTTTTTGCAGATCTGCCGAGAGGTAATGGATGCCATCATCTGCTGTATCTCTCAAAATCACAAAATGGATTCAGACTTGTATCTTTTTTTATTGTAGAAGAAAATAAGAGACAGGCTACAGATAAACACAGAACACACAGGGAAGGCTGCGTGTAGTAAAGAATTAATAACCTTGCGACGTACTGAATCTCACTGACTTAGATCATTCTTAGAAAATCAACTGTATACAAACAGAGCAAATGGAGAAATGACAAATGTGTGTGTCATATAGATGGAGGTGAGGTAGCATTCAGTGTAAAACCACTGGCAGAGAATAGGAGATATCATCTTAGCATTTCCCAAGTAAAACCCATTTAACTTCATATTCATTCTACACCATTTAGTTCTTTCAGACAACTCAGGTTCTCATTCCCAAACAAGTCCAATTTAACATCTACATAATATTGTCCCAGAGCAAGATAGGTTTACATGCTGGGAACAATCAGTATTTGGACTTTTCACCAATAGCTAAGCATGGACACATGGTACTTAAACAGTGTTCTGGGCTGTTGGCTAGAAACAGATTGCCTTGCCTTGTTTTACATTTATTTCCTTGCATACTAAAAAATAAAAAGGGATATATTTACACTGGTGTTATGGTATTTTCTTTCATGTCACAAAAGTAGAAATCGGATTCTTTTCCAATCCACCACATGCTAAGGTGAAATGACAGCACGGAAATGAAGCAAGCAAGGTATCTCATCCAAATCACTCAAAGCAGCGAAATGTTTCCACCTGCATAACAACATTGATTGCTACAAACTGATCCCCTCCCCTATTTACACAAGATCTTGACAAACTTGAACAATGGGCCCTATCCAACAAATTGAATTTGAATGTGGAGAAAAGCAAAGTTTACATTTAGGCAGGAAAAATCAAACGTACAGATTAGGCGAGACCTGGCTCAAAAACAGTTAACTGTGAGAGGGACTTTGGGATCCTAGTGGATGATCACTTGAATATGAGCCAGCAATGTGTGGCAGTGTTCTGACCTAGGCTTCCCAAGAGCATGAAGCAAACTCCTGGTCCGACAAAAACCCTTTTTATTAATCTACTGTGAATTCGCTCATTCACACCCAGCAAAGTCTTTCAAGGGAGGATTCACAGTCACAGTCCTTATCTGACATGGAGAGCTGACAGGCCGATATCTGCAAAACTTGGCAAGGAGTCTCAGAGAGTCACAAACCAATTAAGTGAACTAATCGTCTCCTACAAACTCCACTCCCCTTTTGCTCCTCTTTTATTTCTTCTGGAAATTTCCATTCATCATCCACCTGTGGCTTTACTCCCAAGTCGACTACTGTTCTTTAGCTGTTCGCTTCATCTGGCAACTCTATGCATGTGCACACTGGGAACAGGCTCCAGTTGTTCTTCTGCCCACTGATATCTGACTCCGAAGGCAGCTGATAACTGTTAGACAGTCCTGGACCCCTCTCTAACTCCAACACAGAGCCCTCATCAGAGCCTTCCCCGGACTCCAGGACTGGCCCATGTTCCTCCCCAACCTCCTGACTGTCTGAATCTGCTGCCAGCTCCACTAGCTGCTGGTAGGCCACAACAGGCAGCAGCCCAAAAAACTAATACAATCCTGGATTGTATAAACAGAGGCATAGAATCAAGATTACGTGAAGCATTAGTACCACTTTATAAAACCTTAGTAAAACCACACCTGGAATACTGCAACCAATTTTGGTCACCATACTACAAAAAAGATGTTGAAACCTTGGAAAAAGTTCAGAGAAGAACAACTAAGATGACCAAAGGCCTGGAGACTAAAACATATGAAGAACAGCTGCAGGATTTGGGTTTGGCTAGTCCAAGAAAAGAAGAATTATGGGTGACAGTATTTGAAGGGCTGCCTTCAATGTGTGGTTGGATCTGCATTCCCTTACCCCACAAATTAGGAAAGCCCTAAGACTAGCAGTATGGATCTATAAGGACACAGCCAAAAGGAAAAGGCAATATTTAAGATACAGGAATTTTAAAAAAAATGATTCAGATTGCTTTGGGGTACAAACACAGCACCTGCTTGCAACTCCTGAAACCTTGTACAACTTGTCCCGTGATCATGTAACAACCGCAGAGGACAGCCACCCAATCCCAGGAAACAGATTTAAGGAGTTGTAGTTAGAGGACTCCATCCATACTCCTGCATATATTACAGCAACTTTTACTTTGGATCTAAAGACTTTTTTAAAAACTTTACTATTTACACGCGTGGCAGTTAAGCAGGCAAACAAGAGGCAGTTTGGAATATTTAAAAAGCTGAAGAGCTTACAACTGCAGGAAGATTTGAACTAAGCCTAGCATCGCTTCTTCAGCAAGCTATGGTTAAAAAAAATAAAGGTTTGGTATAGTAACTGATTCAAAGAGAGTTTACTACTTGGTTGCCTGACAGTGCAATACTTATTGCAGTTTGACATTTTCATATTGCTTAGTGAGACTCTGCTTCTGAATAAGTTTGTTTTCATATGTGTGATCTTAATCTCTGGAGTTAGCATAGCAACAATGGTAACGAATATCAAATTAGAATCACAAGGGAGGCAAATGGTGAATTTGAATAACTAGGAATTCTGCTGGTTGTCAACCACAGAAGTGAGTTCGATGTCAGGTTTTTTTCTACAGGGAGTTGTTTGTGCTGCTGAAGCCTGTAACATCTGAAACTCTCCAGCACGAAGCTGCTCTGCAAATATAATTTTCCTATCAACTTTGACAAAGAAAAATTGCTAAATGGTTCCCACTTCTGCCATCAGCACTCTTGACAATGTTTTAACAGGAAAAGTGTTTTGATATGTTTGCTTTAGGTAAGAGATACAAATTGGCAGGAACCACTGGCAGCAAGAGCTGCCAACAGCGAAGTTGGTATAGTTAATTCCAAAGTCATAAAGTTAAAAAAATAATGGAAACATCTAGTGGTCCTGACCTTGGGGGTGGGGGGAGGAGGAGGAGGAGGAGGAGGAGGAGGAGGAGGAGGAGGAGGAAGAGAAAGAAGAGGAGGAGAAATAATTTGTTAATGAGCTTTTCTAATCATACTTCCTGATTCATCAAAAGAGTTGCATGGCACTGCAAGAGTTTTTAAAACAGATTTTAAACAAATAAAGAAGGACTCAATCCCACACATGCTCACTTGGAATAGGTCCTACTGGATTCAAGTTAAGTTACTACAGAAGAAATCTGCATTGGATTACTGTGTTAATTATGATTGGGTTCAAACATCCCACTAAGTCACAATGTTGCTTATTTGACTATGGTTTCATATATTCTGCAAATTCAGCCAATTGGGGCTTATTCAATAAAACCATGTTAAAAACTATGTCTGAAAGCAATGTGCAAAATACAAAAACAGTAATAACTCAGAGACCTACAAACAGGAATAGTTCCAGAGTCACTCCATGTTTTCTCTCAAGAAGAATATTTACGGGCAATGTTCTATCATCGTCTTTTTTTCTTCTATTTATGCTTCCTACTGTAACCTGGAGAATAGTGATATAATATTTTTTCCTCCATTACAATCCTGAAAACACCCCTTCTTAGATATTTCTATATCTGTATCAGAAATACATTCTCCACCAACACCAACAATTTCTTCCTCCAAATCAAATATCAGCAATAGAACAGAGGGAAATTTCTTCTGAACTATATTATAGGAGGAAACATTGTCTCCAGCATTAAAACTTTGAAAAACCCTGTACCTGCTATATAAAATTGCTTCTAGTCCTTAATTGGCTTATTAAGACTCCCAAGCTCCTCCCGGTAGCTGCCCTTAGACGTAGCTGCTATATTCATAATAAGTTGATTGAGAATAAACCAATCATATTCTTATCTAATCTAACATGATGTGCAAGCCCAGCCTATGTTGCATAATAACAATAGCAATAGCATTTATACCCTCATGGCGAACCTAAGGCACTCGTGATACAGATGGCACATAGAGCCCTCTCTGCGGGCAAACCAGCCGTCGCCCCAGCTCAGCTCCACCGCACATGCGCGTGTGCCTTCCACCAGCCTGCTGGTATTTGGGTCTCTGAAATGCATGCACAGGGGACAGGGCGCATGCAGGGGAGGTGTCAGGCATGTGCAGGGGGGACTTGCAGGGGGCACGTGTTGCATTTTGAGGCCTTGCACAGCGCCCCTGTGCCTCGTTTTGGGCATGGAAAGCCTCCTTCACCAACCTGGAAGCCAAAAATGGGCCGGGGGGAGCAGGGTGCATGTGTGCGGGGCAGGGGAGCACAGTGGGGGGTCACACGTGCATGCACAGGGGTGGGTTGATTGCGGGGGCATGCCTGCATTAGTGGTGGGGTGTGCAGGGGGCTGCACATGCATTGCATTATGGGTGCAAGGGCACTTTTGGCAGACAGGAAAAAGAGTTGCAATCTATACAACTTGAATGTAAAAGATGTCTCAGCTCCACAGAAGAGAGAATAGCATGAGAAACATTTCAAAAATGCCCATCCCTAGTTTTCCAGATTGAAAGGCAAGGAGGAGAGAAATAGGTTCAGTCTTGCAAATTATGTTAATGTGAATTTACAATAAAGATTTAACTAGTAGGCTATGCTTCTTGTCTGAACTATCTTACAAGTGTAAACTTTATGGCTCCATGTATCATATGAATCCAGGCACCAGAGTAACTGAGGTAAATGGTTACATAAGCCATGGGTATCTTTGTTTTGCAAGGCTGATTGTTATAGGTAGTCCTCAACTTATGACCATTTATTCAGTGACCATTTGAAGTGATAAAGGTAAAGGTTCCCCTCGCACATATGTGCTAGTCGTTCCTGACTCTAGGGGGCGGTGCTCATCTCCTTCAAAGCCAAAGAGCCAGCGCTGTCCAAAGACGTCTCCGTGGTCATGTAGCCAGCATGACTAAATGCCCAAGGTGCATGGAACGCTGTTACCTTTCCACCAAAGGTGGTTCCTATTTTTCTACTTGCATTCGAATATTTACATGCTTTCGAACTGCTAGGTTGGGACAAGTAACAGGAGCTTCACTCCATTACGTGGCAATAGGGATTTGACCGCCGACCTTTCTGATCGACAAGGTCAGCGTCTTAGCCACTGAGCCACTGTGTCCCTTTTGAAGTGATAATAGTGCTGAAAAAAAATGAAGTGATGACCTGTATCTGAAATTATGACCCTGCAGTCACATGATCAAAATGCTGGAGCAACCGCAAGGGCACTTCAACTCCCTCCGCCTACTTATATCCCTCCCCCTCCTCTAAGCCCTTTTGGCCAGCTTAAATAAATAAATTACAGCCAAGGAGGAGAAGAGAGAACTTCAGATTTATCACTCATCCAGAGCAAAAGAAGCTCCTAGTCCGAAAGGAGAAAAGACTTGCCAGGATCCCCTTCCTGCTTTCTGTTTTTGATGTTGTTTGCAATTTCCCTTCCAAAATGCTAGAGAAGATTAGCCGGGGCAGAAGCAACAAGAGATAAAGAACAGTTACCAGCCAGCAACACTTGTACAGAACAGCTGTAAGTCAGCAATGGAACATATGCTCCGCATGCAGAAATCCAAAGTTCGATCTGGGACAAATGCAAAATATGGCTCGTGCTATATTCCTTTCAGGGCTGGGACTTCGGGCAATCTGGAATGAGAAGGGTGCTTTGCTCAATAGGCATACTTTCAAGGCATGACATAGCCGTTTGTGTTCCCTGCTCCAGAGTTATAATGTCCACTTTTATAACATTAACTGAAGTCCGCAGTCCAAGCGGTTCAGGCCCATCTGATCTGCAATATCTTGATTTGTAGCTATGCACCTGCTTGCAAAGCTATGCTAATGCTTGTTCAGATGGGTATTTCTAGAACTTCTTCCTGAAGCTTATCCAGTACTATTTTAAAGCTGCATGAACCGCTGGGGCCACCCTTCCTCCCATCCTTCTCAAATATCGATAGTGAGCTAATAATATTAACAGACAAACTCTCTTTATTCTCGTTTAGCTTCGGCTCCCATTTCTTGCAGGCTTGGCACTTCTGTCTTCAGGCTCTGTTATCTAGGAATGTATCCACCACCATTTCTTTGATTCAAACGCAGGCACACACTGCCTCTTACCAACACTTTGCCGATATGCTTAACGTCGGGTAATTAAAAAGAGGCAACCCGAATCAATAAAATATATTGATCCTTCAGTTGCCAATTCCAGCCAGGATGGACATCAGTAATGAATGCTGTGAACTGTAATTCGGCAGTATTTGGAAATCTCTAGGTTTTCCCATCCCCCTTGTGAAGTTTTATATGGATGTAACATAACAAAAATATTTAGCCAGTTTGCCAAGATGATGCATTTCAGATATGTTGGACTTCAAGACCCATAATCAAGGGTGGGCTTCAAGAATTGCAGCAATGGGTTCACTGCCCCATTGCTGGGTAGGTTGTGGCCATGGTGGGTGGTGGCCTAGTCAGCCTCCTGAACCACGGAGGGGGGGCATTTTTCACCCTCCCCAGGCTCTGGAGGCTTTTCTTGAGCCTGTGGAAGGGTGAAAACTGCCTCCCCCAGGCTCTGGAGGCTGGAAACAGGCTCATTCCAGACATCCAGAACCTCCAGTAGGCCCATCCCCCTCCCGAGCCTTTGCGTGGCCCTTCACTACCTGGCATGATGAACAGGCTGCGTGGAGACTTCTGGGAAGGGAGGGCATGGCCAGCCAGGGGTGGCATTTGGGGGTTCTCCAAACTGGGCAGAATCCTAGCTAGAGGATCGCCCAAATCCATGCAAACCTCCAGCAGCCCACCCCTGCCCATAATGCTATGACTTTTCAAAACTGCTCTTCAGTAGGAACATGATAAATAAAAGGCAGCATCCACTGAATTTAAGACATGAGCTTTAAAGCAACAACCAAAGCAAATGTTTATAGCTACAGGAGACGTAGGAGGTGTTGGAAATGTCAAATGTTTTATGATCCATAACACTGCTTAGTCCAATCCAATATTTTTTTGGCAATTATAAATAATGAAATCTTAAAAAGTGAATAATTATTATGTGCTTGTGCACTTTCAACCATTTGTTCCTTCCCCAGTCATTTCCTCCCTGCTGGAGTCAAAGCAATATATCTTTGATTGCCCTGATCAAGCTTCTTTTTATTCCCTCTTAGCAATACTGACACTCCAAGGAGATGCGAATTCCCCAGTCTCAGCGACACATGCAATCTCCATCTATCTATCTCTGTTGACAGAAGCCATGCATACCAAGGTGTTATAATATCCCTGGTTTCAAAACTGCAACTGTGATTATAACTCAAGTATGCAAGTACACTGGTATAAATAAGGAGAAAAATAGTTTCAAGATGACAGGTTACAGAGTGCATCATGTGAATTAAGAGTGAGGACAGATGCCAGGACACTTGGCTAAAATACTAGTATGGGTCCATCCCTGTTCTCCATATTCCAAATCCATATTCTACAGCAGATTACACGCCAATTTCACATGGAGGGAAAACAGTAATGGTTGACCATGAATAATACTAAGTAATACTAAATGTCATTATTCCCATCCTCCCTCCTCCAAGTGTGGTGTCCTATCAGCTGTATATTGACTTCTAAGTCTTGCGTAGCAAGGCCAACATTTACATTGGTTGGGAATCAGAGAAATTATATCCAATGTATCTAAATGTCCCCTCCTTACATCACTGATAAAGTCTCAAATCAATTGTCCTGGAAGATTTTGTCTAAAATAGAAGTGGACAAATTTTAATTGGCAAAATGAGTTTGACCAATGAAAGTGGCAGTCAGGACTAGCTTTGGACCAGAGGTGATATTTAGCAGGTCTGACCAATTCTGGAGCAGCCAGTAGCGGAAAATTTTGAGTAGTTTGGAGAAGCAGTAAGCACCCCTCGGACTGGCCCTGCCCCATCTATTCTCTGCCTCCAGAGTCCCAGCTGATCCGGAGGGAATGGGGATTTTGCAGTAACCTTCCCCTGGAGTGGGGAAGGAATGGAGATTTTACAATATCCTTCCCCTGCCATGCCCACCAAGCCACACCCACCAAGCCATGCCACCCCCACCAAGCTACACCCAAAAAAAGGGTAGAAATTTTTTGAATCCCATTAGTGTTTGGACCAACTAGGATGGAAGCTGTCGCTTTTCTCCTTCAAATCCGTACTCAGCTCTACTTTGAGGGAAGGACAAATTGCTGAAGGCCATCTGCATGGATTCCCCAAAAAGGATGATTTGGGTAAGATGCTTTTGGACATCTGAGCACAAGCATTCAGTCTGGAGGAAGTTAGCTCATATAGAGAACCTAATATATTTAAACGATTGGAGGAAGGGATGTTAAGTAGCTTTTTTCTATATTCATTCTGGATTAGCATTCACTGTGTTTAGCTGGGAGGAAATGTAAGTTCCTAATGAATCTACTACTGATAACAACAGTTATAGATGAAACAATTTGTTTCTGCTTCATACCTGCCCTGTACAACTAGGACAACTAGGAGATGTTTGTCATTTTCCTTTAACTCAATTTGTCTGTTCTACAGGATCATTATACCAAGATAATACTAGCTGTTCTTGTAGAGATATATTCAGTGTTCCTGAAAATTGTGTAAGCTATTGCTAAACATCCTCCCCTACTGACAAATGTGGGTCTTACAAAGGAACTATATTCTTCTAAAAGGGTTTTCCTTCTTTTTTTCCAAAAAAAATATGTATGTTGTTCTTCACTGAAATAACACTTCCTCCAATATCCTCAAAAATACTAATACTGGTCATCTTCAGTGTTACATATCAAACCTACAGAGTATGGACACTTTATGCGTTTGTGTGGGTTGTGGGTTTGTCTGTGTAAAAGAGGGAGGGAGAAACAGAAAAAAAATGTAAGAATATAAGCACCAAGAGTTTAAAAAATAAAAACCATCAGAATCAGAGAAGCTTGATGTTCTGCCAGTTCCCATACCAATGGACCCAATCTGTACCCAGAAAGAAGTTAATCATCAGATTTGCACTTCCCCCAATTGCTCAGCTCTATCCCAATATGTAAAGCACAGTAAGCTCTGCAAACAAGGATATGTATTTAGAATATGCAATATGTATTGAATTTACATTTCATGAGAAAATACCCCGAAAATAGACTGTAAAAAGTACTTATGTGTTAATTTTTCAGTAGATATTTTGACAAATTGTGAATTAATGCAGAAATAGAACAGATTTAGGAATAAACAACTATGAAACCGATTAAAAAACTACGATAGCTATTCAACTATACCTTGAATTTTAAGTGGTTTTCACAATTCACAGGTATTTTCTGTTCTGGTAAATGTTATTAATGCATCTGTTATTTGGACATTTAATAAGACTGCTAATAAGAGTCAGGAGAAGGGAACCATTACTCAATCCAATATTCTCTCATTCAGGGTAAATTTTAATAGGCACTGCACCCAAACTAACTCCCTGGTGGCTTTATTCTGAACAAAAGAACTTTTCCCAAGGTTCCTTAGAAACCCTTTGTGATGATTTTGAATGCACTTTACTTTTAAAAGAAATGCTGCTAGTGCTATTCGGATCTGTTATGTATCCTCCAAGGATACATAACTTGCTTCTTGAACTGGAGGAAGCCCCCTGAGGCCTGCATGAAGTCCTTTCCCTACATCTTCACTTTCGGTCTAATGGAAACACAGGAAGACCATAGGAGCCTTGACTAATAATTAAAACAGGATATTCATTCACATAACATGTCCATGACATCCGACAAGTTTTTTTTTTAAAATCTCACTAGTAAGGCCATTTTTCATACGTGATCAATCCCCCCACCCGACCCATGAGAACCAGCTCTGATTCAATTTGAAAGGGAGATGTAATGTTCAAACAGGATGGGGTTCGTTTCCATTTGAGTTCTGCATTCAAAGCATCCAATTAGATTTGAACAGTTAAAGATTCGACTGGGGGGGGGGGGAGATGTATTCAAAGGTACAAAAGAAAACATCTGCAGATGCTTTGTTTTTAGACAGGATGGAAGGAAAGTAAGCAGGGAGGGTGAACCTTTTAGAGAACATTAAACTGGTTTTCTTAGGCAGATACGGCAAAAGTTTCATGATAACAAGGTGTCACTTCTCTTAATACAAAGACAGGAGGACCTCAGAGAAACTTCGAAACTATTCAGCAAAAGAGACCAAGTTATTTTTAGTGAGACAGAGCAGAAGTGTACAATATAAAAATAGAGCTCTTAAAACTAGAGTTATGCTAGCGAGCTATATATAAATGTTGTTCTAATTATGAGGTATGGTTATTCCTATTACTATCTTCTATCATCTGGAATTTTTAGATTAGGAGGTACAAATTATGATTTATAAATAGATAAATACTTATCTTCCCATTTAAAGACTTGGTAAGAATGAATGCCCTTCACTTCCTATGTGTGTGGCTTAATTTAATTTCATGTAGTTTAGTTCAGCTTAATTTAATTTAATTTGTTCAATTTAGATACCGACTGATTCCAGACTGACTCTAAGTGGCTCACAATAAAGCCAACCAAGGTAGAATATACCATATAAAATAAATATATAATAAAAGAACAAGATGAAGAGTCTGGCCAAAAATACCCACATATGCAAACATACCAAACAGCAGCCCCATCATAACCTACAGCTTGGGAGAACAGCCAGGTCTTTTAGGCTTTCCAGAATGTCAACAGGTTGGGAGTCACATGGATATCGGGGGGGAAACTCCATCCCAGAAGGCAGGCACTGCCACAGAGGGGGCACGCTTCCTGAGGTTCAATAAATAACACTGTTTCATCAAAGAGACTTGGAACCTGCCAACCCTGATGGCTTATACTGGTTGGGCACCGGGCAGACATCACAGGAAATAACCAGTCCAGAGATGGGATTCAGCAGGTTCTGACCAGTTCTGGAGAACCGGTAGCAGAAATTTTGAATAGTTAAGAGAACCGGTAAATAACACCTTTGACTGGCCCTGCCCCCATCTATTCTCTGTCTCCCGAGTCCCAGCTGATCGGGAGGGAATGGGGATTTTGCAGGAACCTTCTGCCATGCTCACCAAGCCACATCACACCCACCAAGCCATGCCCACAGAACTGGTAGTAAAATAATTTGAATCCCACCACTGAACCACTCCCTCGGATAACCTGGCTCTGTGACATGTAAGGCTTTACAGGAGATGACCAGTACCTTGAATTGCACTTTGAAACACACTGGCAGATAGTGCGGCTTGCAAAGCAGGAAAGGGTGTGTGTGTGTGTGTGTGTGTGTGTGTGTTGCATTCTGGGCTATTTGAAACTTGAAGGAGTCTTCAAAGGCATCCACATCAGTGGTGGGTTTCAAAAATTGTTCGAACCTACTCTGTGGGTGTGGCCTCCTTTGTGGGAGTGGCTTGCCACCCATGTGACCGGATGGGAGTGGCTTGCCATCCATGTGACCGGATATGAAGATGCCGACGACACTTGTCAGAACCACTTTAAATTACCTCACACACAGCACTGGCATGCATAAGAATATGGTGTAAACTTGTTTTTTAAAAGGCATCTTTGGTTTGCGTTAAAACAACTTCAATACACGCAATGTTCTGATTGCACCACAAATGCAGTAGTCATCCTTACCTTTCACAGAGACACTGAGTTTTATAAATGAGCATGATAGTGTAGATAATCATATCCAAGGACCAGTGGGGTTTCAAAAAATTTTGGAACCTCTTCTGTAGATGTGGCCTGCTTTCTGGGTCCACTGGTGGAACCTCTTCTAACCGGTTCGGTAGATTTGACGAACCGATTCTACCGAATAGGTGTGAACTGGTAGGAACCCACCTCTGATCCACATGTAGAGTGCCTTGAAACGTAAGGTGATTAGGATATGTTCCAAAGGGCCTCCTGATATGGGAAAAGTCACAGCTGGCCTATTAGATGGAATTGTGCAAAGGCCTTTTTTGGATGCTGGCTTTTGGTATGTGTCAGGCCAGTGATATTTGAGACAAGTTCATGGTTGCTATGATAGTCACAAACCTCCGAGCTACTCCAGATACAATAGCACAAAGTGACAAATTTAAGCCTTGGGTATCCCACATCAGCCCAGCTCAGGCAGAGAAGTCACTGGGTAGCACAGAGGACAATACTTCCATAGCAAACACAACTTCAACCAGAATACTCACATCCAGTTATCTGTGGAGCAGAACCTCCAAAAGCCTTCAAAGTGTAATTGATGATAACATCCTCTCTGCTCCAGCCCCAGGCCTCAGTTGAGGAAGCATTTAAAACTAGCTTTGTTGCTTCTGATTATTGTATTTTGAAGGGCTTGTAATGGAAGTTGAGGTATTCTCTGTATATGTGAGCATTTCTGAGAGGGAATCTGATCTAAACAATTCATCATCATCGGCATCACTAGGACTTGCTATTATATTTTTACCAATCCCAGACCGTGAATCGAATTGAAGATTAAATCTTTAATAATAATAGAAGAGAAAGAACTGGAGAAGATAACAAAATACAAAGACGTACAAATAGAATAGAACGACTGTGGCAAAGGCAAGCAAGGATAGTATCAATAGCAATAGATGCCTTGGATGCAGTCCCAAAACAACTGGAGCACCACTTGAATGCCATCGGCATTGACAAATTCACCATCATCAATTGCAAAAGGCGGCTTTACTGGGGACAGCTGCGATGATGTCTGTAACACCATCAGACATTGTGATCTGCCTATCCCAGGTCCTTGGTAAGGACTTGATAGGTAGAATGCCAAACCCAATCTGAACATCTGGCTGACTAGGCAATGATCAATAATAATGACAGAAAGATTACAAGAACTAAATTATAAGAATAAGTAAAGCCTAGAATTTTGCTACTACATTCAGATAATAGGCATACACAGAGGGAGTACATAAGAAGTCTGGCCCACCTTCAGAAGGAACAGTCACAGTTTTGTTCCATACAGTATCAACCTTGTGAACTATCAAGCTTCCTCTTTCCGTTATGTATTTAAGTTAGACAGCAATTAATATTTATATGTATTTAAATGTTAGGGTATAGGTATATTCATATATATGTATATAGCACCTCTATATGTTTGTTATGTATGTGTACACATTTGAGAGCAGGCAAGAGAATTTCATTTTTAATGTGTGCCAGTGTGCCCACATAGAAAATGACAATAAAGGTTATCTTATCTTATCTATCTTATCTAACCTCATTAGTAGATTTGGCGGGGTGTGCAGTCTTGGTAGGGCACCATAGCAAAGCTTGGTATATGCAGGATGTGACTATGACAGAGTTAAGGCTTAATGACAATACTCTATGGGCTTTCCCTCCTGTGCTTTCTACCAGTTTTCAAGTTGGCCAACATAAATTATCTTGAGTTTCATTCTGCCCTGACAAATTTAATGTGGGCTGAGTTCTGGGAAGGGATTATGGGATTCCAGCAGTGCTTAGTACTTGAAATGGCAGCTTAAGGCACCTTTCAAGTTGCAGAGTGACAGGCCGCAGGCATAGGGAGAGATGGAAGATGAACCAGGAGGAATTATCCTGCTGCAACAGGGATGCTTCCTGTCACTCATGCAGCACTTCTCTGTGAGCACCTGTTGGTCAGGCTATTTCTAAACACCCGTTAAATGCTCTTCTAGAGGTGACAAATCTCAGTGGTCTGCTATTCACATTATTGTCGGAGAGTTCTATCACTCCTCTAACCCCCAACCCAGTCTTCTGATACTGCAACATTGCACAATTCCCGGGGGGGGGGACCCAAAAGTTGGGAATTCTGCAAAGTGCTTTGCTGTCATCTAATTGAATCTACTGTATTAAAGTACATATCTGCTGCCATTTATGAATGCTTCAGTGCAGTGATTTGACTGAAACTTGATTGAACAAAAGCACCTCTTCAAAGTTTCTATTCTATTCTTTTTTATTCTTTTCTATTCTATGCCATGTCATGCCATCCAGATGAATGGCTTAAGAAACATGGACTAAAGAAACAGGGCTTTGGTGCTGCTTTGATTTTAACAGAAGGCATTGCCCAAATCTTATAGGTTCCCATTTAATCTATTCCCAGAACTTGCACACATATTACCCATTCTCCCTCTCTAGACTCTCTTATTCATATGACATGAACCCACTCCAACTATCACTTCCACGGTTTTTCTGTTCCAACTGCACAGTAGCCAACCTCTGTTGAAGTGGGCTCTGCACTGGGGCCTCCTTTAAATAGAAAGGAGAGCCTGCTGCAAACAATTCAATTTCTCCCACTCAGCACCCACTCTACTGCGATTTTCTGATACATTTCTATGTCAACAGGACACCAAATAAGAATGGAAGGGATGAAAAGATGGGAGGGACGAGGAAAATAAGTTGGGCTAAATTTACTATTGGGCTTTCTCTAGAAAGATCACTGGGATTATTGAAGAGGTGAGAACTGTTCATTAAAATAAAACCTCAAGCAGCAAGTTGTCAAATGATAGTGTTAGCTGTAATAGTTAGCTTGCAATAGAGCCCTCAACTTGCACGAGGAGCTGCTTAATCAAAACTGCAATAGTTTTAAGCAACTTTAAGCTGTAAACTGACTTTATTTGATTCACAGATGTTACATACAGTGTTTTTGCATGGATGGCCTGTGGTAGGATTCCTTTTACTGACTAAAGAGCAACTGAGTGTTATGAATTCCTCAATGTGGTGCAACATATGCCTGAAGGTATCTATTTTGCCACCTTGTAATTCAAATCCCATCTGGCATGAGACTAGCCAGGCCACCCCAGGAGAATGTGATTTTGGGAATGGATCAACTCTATCTCCACAGAACCTACACCATGCTCTCACCTTCTGAATGAACCCATTGATCAAATAACCTTTTATCTACCTATATTAATGAAAGAAGCCCTCTGAAGTCTAGAAAGGTGAACTATCTGAGAGTTTAACCCTCTCTCTGCCAGCTTTCTTAAACCCATGCAGATTTTTTTAATTGCATATTACACTGACAGAAATATTCAATGGGAAAATAACTGGATGATAGAGTTACAGCAACTTTGATCAGTTTAGCCAACTTTCCTGCCGCCTAGGAATTCTAAAAATTGCAAATTCCAACCTTAGGAAAACTAGACTAAACAGACATATAAACCTGACCTTTTCAAAAGTGTAATTTATTTTTCATAGACAGGTCCGCATGACGTACATTGAAATCCCTTGCTGAATCAAGAACAAACTGAATCATCATTCATTGATGCTTTATTCTGGATATCAGCACTTAGCACAACTTTGCCTTATGGGCCTAAATAGCCCTTTTCAAATCTATGACAAAGATATATTTTTGTCTCTATGAATCTTCCCAATAAAGAATGGGAGGATGAGGCTAGAATTCAGACGATATTATTGGATGACTTACAGCCATTATATCTGAAGAAGACTCTAATGTTGGGAAAGGTGGAAGGAAAGAAGAGGGTGACCAACAGCAAGGTGCATGAATTCATTGCAGTGGTGATAAGTGCACTTTTGGAAGACCAGAAAGATCATCAGATTAGGGGCAAATTGTCATAGAGAAAATCTATGCGATCACTGAGACTCACCCAGAATTTGATGGCACATAATCAATCAATTAATCAATCGATCTTGTTAAGAGCTGGAGGCTATTTAGATACTGAAAGTTGGAAGCTGAAGGACAGTCAATAACACTTTCCCAACCTGGCTTCCAGTATCTGTACCAGTCCTAGCCAATCCTGAGGCTTTATATTGTCTACAAATCAGAGGCTGATTTTGGAAGCCATTCCATCCTGCATCTGAAAAAAGTGTTGGGACCTGAACACATGCAAACACAGCTAGTTTCCCAGCTAACTCCAGGCCGCCAACTACACATTTTTTGTTCAGGCTCCCCAGAGTATTTTGCAAACAGTATTTTTTCTTAGACATACAGAATGCTGGAACTTATCCTCCTCCTCAATCTAGTGACCTCTGACTACTCTGGGATTTAGCCTGGAAACTCCAGGCACAGCAGATGGTTCAGAGAGCTGCTGTGCTCAGCATTTTCTCCCGTCTCTGAAATTATTGACATGCCCTATTTACAGCTAGAGATGCAGATAGCCACTGAGACATTTGCAAGTTAAGCAGACTCATGATGTAACTAACAGCAGACAACAACAAAACTACTACTTCTGCTTCTTTGAAGGGTAGGAAATTAAATTGAAACAGATGCCTAGCATAATTATCTCTGGACATTAGGGGCATTTTCAGATGGATGGCTGCTAACCTTAACTGGTCAAAAGACAAGATGCAGCAATTCAATTTCTTTATTCTTTAATAAATGGAAATTAAGAAGCAATAGAAAAATGGAAGGGTTTCAAGTAGAGGCCCCTCATAAAATTCAGTGAATCAGGCAGGGCAATGGTGCAATGAACACCTTACTTAGAAACACTCTAGCATTTAATCTTATTAACAAAAAGCACAAATAGCACATTGACTGAAAGGTTGTGAATTTAAAAATCAGGAGAGGAAAAGCCAAGGCTGAGGAATGATTGCATGTTCTCCACATTACTAGTCTAAGGAAAGGTGAGAAAACTATGCTGGCAGGATAGTTTTTTTAAAAAAAAAACTATTGCACATCAATGATTACGTAGAAAGCTTATCGGTCTGGCTTCAGTCCCAGTTTCCCATAAAGAATATCCCTTTGATGACCTTCTGTGGGATGATGTGGACAGGGGAACTGGATCTCACTGATCTTCCGGGACTTCCCAGTTAGTTTTACATCCTTTGGGACCAGGATGTTAGGGATAGGAATGAAAGCATCCTTTTTCCACAAATTCTTATCTGCATAATAGGTTCTAGAAAAGGATGCCTTAGGGACTTCAGCTCTGTGGGTGTTGACTCATGTTTATCTCTTTAACATGTAACCCTGTCATACAATGAGTTTTTCGTGTATTTTGAACATGCAACTTTCATGGCTCAAGACATTACCAGCTGACCTCTGGCAAACTTTCAAATTATCTGTTTCCTCCACCACCTCCTCCTCCTCCTTGCAAAAGGAAGACTTTGCCCCTCCGTTCACCCCACTTCAGGAATAGATGGCAACATTTCATTGGCTCCCGTTTCTAAAGATGTGGATGAAACCAGAGAAACACAATTTATTTTCCTGGCCTCTTGGCAGTGAACCACCATGCTTGACTTGGTCCTGGAAAAACTGCTTTTCTGGCTTGAAACTTCCTGGGTTGGTTACGATTTGTAATGTAGCCCACCAGCAGAGCTGATGTGGCATTACATAGAGAAGGCTTTATGGGCTTCTCCATGGATTTGCTTGATTGCTTTAAAAAAACCACTTTCACCTCAGGTGCTTTTTGCCAATTACCAGCTTAATATACTCATGCACACAAAGTGATAAATTCATGAGTGATGTACATGAAGGAGAGAGGATGCTGGACACTGTGAAGGGAGGGGGAAAGGTTGTTGTGTATTTTTGAAGATTTAAAACTTGGAATGAGGGCAGGAGACATTAAATTCTACATCTGGAAAGCTAGACAGCATTAAAGCTGATGTCCTTGCATTCTACATTCAGCTACTGAATGAAGCTGAATATTTCAATAGAAATATTGATGGCTGAAGGAACCTTTGCAGGATCCAGTGTTGCAACCAACTCATGGATTTTCGTTGCATGGTTTTAATGTTATCTTGATTGTTTAATGTGTATATTTTTACATGTTTTTGTTTTAACTTAAGAGCAAGAGGTTTGTTTACTGTATATGTTTATACCTGCATTGAGGGAAGTCTGAAGTCATTCCCTTTTCTCTTGTCATTTTTTTCACTTTTTGCCTTTTTTGATCCCATCTCCTCCCCAATTTCCCTCTTTTTATTTGTATATATTTATGTAATTATATATATAATTATATATATATATATATATATATATATATATATATATATATATATATATGTAATAAGGTTAGGAAAAAAGACTTGCAAGTATTCAGATCACCCCTTTTTTGAATATTTTTCTTCTCTAGATGATCAGCCCTTCTTGAGAGAAATGGGCAGTCTAGAATCAAGCAAGCAAGTGTAAAAGGGGCGAGGGGGAAGTAAAGTAGCAAAAATCCCACACAATTCCAAATATTTCCTTGTTAGAGATTTACTGTGACTTATAGCATTATCCTGCCATTGCTCTGGCAACAAATCACTAATGAAGACAGGCTTTATATCATCACAGCATGGCTAGGTGACACTACACTATAAATCAATACTGAGGAAATGATCTCTTGTAATAATGGTGAATAAATAAGGGCAAAGAAATTAAAACAACCCAGTGTGATCCTCCAGATGTTGGACTGGAGTAGACAGTTCCCTTTATTGAGGAATGGGTAAGTTGCCTCACATGGCTAGCTCTCTGTCTCTTATCCTCTAATCATGCACCTTAGAGGGGCTTCTAGACTTAGTTGTGCACCAAGGCTCCGTTTTTCATCTTGCTAACCTTGTTTCACAATCTTGATATTAGATCATTTCAGTGATCTATGTAGGGCTGCCTTTCAAGATGGTTTGGGAACAAAAATTCAAAACTAATTGGTCTTGCATTGAAATGATACAACATGAACTGTTCTTCTTTGGTATGTTCATCATATAAAATTTAGGAAATATTTTCTGTAACTCCTTTCGGCCTGCTGAATATGTAATACTGGCTATGTAAAAATCAATGCTTGGAAACTGAATATTACTACATAATACTTATTCCCCAACCTAATGTCATTCAGAAGCCTGGATTATGATTCTCATTATTTATAACTAGCATGATAGGCAATTACAATTACTGTCCCAAAATTGGGAATCACTTTTACTGAATGGAACATGCTACTGTTAATTAGAAAACATCCAGGCAAAACATATTTTTATCCATGTCATAGTTTCCAAACCATTTCCAAAAAGTGCCAGCTCTACTCTTCATATTTTTTAAAAGGTAGGCCTAAGTTCTCCTTCCCAAAAATGAAAATAAAAAATCTTACTATGTCATTTGAAATATATAGCTGCTTGTTTCAGAGTCAAGGAGGATTCCTGTCACTCTAAATCTTGCTGTCTCTATAGCATGCTTTTGCCATGCATCTCAAGTGGGACTCTGTTGTGCCATTGTTCCTTCAGCTGTACCACACAATGCTGAAAGAACAACATTGTTGCATTCCCCTGGCTGAAATTCAGATATCACCAACAGCAGGAAAAGCCACTACCAACTGCCACACTATGCCAGAGCTATTCGTATTGTCTGGGCACTCTATTCAATATCTTTTTTAATACCCTCCCCCACTTCCCCAACCTATTGACCTAATGAACACTAAGATGGCCAGAAAGGGTTTACATATTTTGACTGCAATCTAACGTGAGAAGCCATGTGAATCTGTGGAGTGTTCTTGTAAATATCAACAAACTTTTCAACTGTTTTATTAGTTGATTTGTTGACCACAAGATGGCACCAAAACGTTGGTGTTTGCATCACTTTACTGCCATCTAGTGATCACTTGTGCAGCTGCTGGGTAAAGTGCTGAAAGTTATCAAAGGAGTTTTTTCCTATTTTTCATACCGACCCCTAGTATTTTTTTAAGTATTACTTTTTATTGCTGTAGCTTTATTTGTACATAAAATTACTATTAAAAGAAATCAAACCATCTCTTCCTTTGTGGTACACAGTCTGCTTGGAATGTCCTGTGCCAAGATATCCACTCTGAAACAACTAAAGTCATCTTTGGACAGCCTTGGTAGCTGGCTGAAGATGAGACAGAGGCAATGTTGTGAGGGCACATCCTTTGGCAGTATGAGAAGCAACTCCACACCAGGACAAAGAGGCTGAATGCCAGGATAAAAAAAATTAAATATTGTGTATATGTATGTGTATGTTGTGTTTGTGTGTATACACATACAAATTACTTAAATTATAAATTGTAATTCACACATACATATATTTAAATTATAATACACAAAGACACACACAGAGATATACATACACACTTGACTTTTATACAGAAGTTTATGAAGAAAGATAAGCTTAAAAGAACTGATTGACTTAGTCACCCACCGAGTTTCTCCAAAGTCCAATATTTCAACCATTACATTGTAGAGTATTGCTTTTCTCGATATATTTATGTTAATTGTGGGGATTTCTGCATTGTGCGTTTATCATCTTGTTTTTTAAAAGTTCTGTTTTTTGTTTCAAGTTGAAAGGGAGTCTCATAAATATTTTAAATTCTCCACAAATGTGTGATTTAGTATTAAGCGTTGATTTTTACTATCACCAACTTTAAAATTCATGGAGAATAAAGCAATCATTTTCATTACTCCTAATGTCTTATGCTATTTCCAATATCAGAAATTTACCTGTGATTAATTATTGAGAAAACATGTATGTATCCACATTATCCTACATCTTGTGTACTGGCTTTATTGGACCACTTTGAAAAAAATACTATACAAGGTAAGCCTTTATCGTGGTCCAAGAGAAGCAGCAAATTATGCAGGTTTTTGTATTATAGCAGGTACAATTAGAATATAATAAAGGGAAACTGATATACAAGATTCAGTCTGCTTCTAATTTCCAATTAGTTAATTTTGAGCTATTGTGTATTAGAAATAAAGATATAACATGCACCTGGGCCCCTGGGATTGTGCAAACAAGGAAATGCAACATTTGTTCTGAAGCTAATACAGACAGACCTTAAAATTGTTACTATTAATCTTTGGAGTTGGACAAAACATACATCTTTCAAAAGCATATATTTTATATATTTAGCTGAAGGAGGCCTCATTTCATCTCAACTTTTTAGAAGCTTTTGCCATTTGAGTAGAATGCATAACTTTTGCACAGCCATATTTTGGGAAAATAAGGCACAAGGGTGCTATGGCCTGGGACTGCTGCCCTCTATAGGTTTTACTACATAGACTGCAACAATGAAAATCTAAAATAATACAAAAAGCAGAACTCTGCCTATGCATGCACATATACTATAGATGTTTTGAAAGACTGAATAACAAATACCAAAAATGTTATGGATGGAAGCGGAATGCTAAACACATAGTAGAGAGAAGCATTCAGTTACCTAAATTTGTTCCTAAATATGTATACAGGTTGTCCTTGACTTACAACCACAATTGAGACCAGAATTTCCATTGCTAAGCAAAGCAGTTTTAAGTACGTTGTACTCAACTTTATGACCTGTTGGACAGAGGGGAATCTTACACAATAGATATCATACTCCCCATCCAAAACATCACCGTTGCATAAAACATGAGGTGGGCAAATATGTCCATCTAGGAAAAAAATAAATGAAAAATTAATACTAGTATAACATATTAGTTACTGATTTTTTCTATAGATTTTTAAAATAATATCTTATATTAGTATTAGGACATTGGTGGAGCCATTACAGTAAAAATAATCAAAAACCTTACATATACAGTAATCCTTGTGGAATTCAGAGGAAGATACACAAATTTACTTCACACTTCAACCAGAATCTCTTAACTGAAATATCAGCTAGTAGGGTGAATTCGGAACTTTCACGGGTATATGAACCTCATTTCAGAGGTGTCAGTCCTCTGTCAATACTGCTATTGAAAAAGAACAAATTGTGGGGACGAAAGAACTAGAAGCCCTGAGTGTGGTCTGTGTCAGCCAAGACAAAATAGGCATAAGACAAAGCCCAGCCATCAGAAAAGGAGATACATCAGAATTAGGTGGCCATTTAGAGCTGGACAGACCTCTGATTGTATTATTCCCATTCCCATGTCCATTGTAGATGGGTTTTATGGCAAGACTTGGGCCAGGGAAACAAAACACACCATTTTAACAATGGAACTAAACATGATTTCAAGCTGCTTCAGGTTACCAGGCTGACAGGTTAGCAAAGTATTTTTGGATAGCAATCCGTGGAACATGAGGACAAGTCCATAGAGTCTACACTCTTAGTAGGGAAACGTAGATGGAATATTTTTAAGTGTGTCATGGTTAGGAGGGTAGGTGCATTATTTACCCCATCCTACAAAATCAAGTAAAAAATTCTTGGGTTTATCTGAATATTTTGGTTTGGTAATTTCTTATGCCAAAACGTATAATTTTTGAAATTAAAATTATAACTAACCATAAGCATAAATAGCAATTCAAGGCTCTCTTCCTAGAATTCCAAAAAAATTCAACCTCTTACTGGTCTCTTCTGGGGCTTTTATAAAAACAAAATATTCTCTGCCTTTGCAAGCAACAAAAAAAATTCTTCAGAGCAGCTGAAAGGCTTGTCTACATTCCCTCAACCTTGAGGTCATGAGGCATGGCAAGAATGCTGCAGGGGCAGTAGATCTTGTGGCTCATCAACCCCACCCATCTCACTGTATACTTTGGCACCCTCTTCCAAAAAAGAGAACTTTCTAATTTGGGAAGCACCAACCTGGGTGGTTGATAGAGAGGCAGGAGGGAGATACCTTGCCCTCCCCCAGCTCCCAACTGGGGCCTTGTGGACTTGTAGAGTAGAACCAAATAATCTAGTCCCTAGGTGCTGTTCTTAATTAAAAGATTAAGTTTATAATGTTTCTGGAATTTTATCATACATGTATCTTGCGTTTTCAGAATATTTACCTATCTATCTATCTGTGTCCGTCCATCATCCACATCCATCCATCCATCCATTCCTCCATCCTAAATCCAAAGAAATTTTCTACTATCCTAATAAAGTGAGGACAGTTAGAACTATAATTGTTTAGACTTAACGTTGGCAGCCAGTCTTATTTATGTATCCATATAGCCACTATCAGTTAGATTTCTATTAAGTTTGCATAAATAAATCATACATATACATATATTTATACAGTGAAATTATACAGTGAAAATAGATTCTTCCGTGCCTCTATTATACCTAAAAGACTAATATTGCAATATTGGGAAGATATATGTATAGCCCCCATTCACTCAATGGATTGAAGACTTGCTATCTATGAGAAGACTGCCTACAGATATAGACTTCGTATAGACAAACATAAGGAAATGAGACCCATTTATACAAAGTACAGAATGTTAAAAAAGCATGGTAGTCATATAAGTGTATTAGAATCACACACACCCTTTATATTATTTGCATTAGATAATTATATAATTGTAACTGTATATTCTAATGTTCTAATAACATTAAATCTTTTTTCTATCTTGTATCTTATTTCACTTATTTTTAAATACGAGAATGTATTTTTAATTTCTTTTGTGTTTGTTTTTTTCCATTGTTATTTTAAAAGTAATATTTTTAAAAATAAATCAGCAGATGTGATCATAATTATCCAGACCCTAGCCAAACAGTATATTCTACTAGCATTTCTGCATGTTTATTATGTTAAATAAAACATACATATGCTGTACAAAATGAAATAGCCTGTATTCCTGAAGAATAATCGTGTTACTATCCATCCCACCAGCGTCCCAATAACCTCCAACATACCAAAACATAGAACTATAGCTTCAGAACTCCTATTGAGTGTCAAGAGATGAAAATAAATGTGTACTGACATTTCAGTTAAGACTTGCAAGACAAACCCAAAATTAAAACTGAAATAACACAAAATAGTTAACAGCACTTTAACAGCAATAGCCATATACAAATTAAACCTAAATCATTTCAAGTTTGTTTAAAACAAAAGGTGATACAACGTTGCATTCATACAATCTGTAATATTGCAGTACTCTAGATTCTTATAAGGTATCCAGTCATTTCCATTTTGTGCAGTTGAATAGAGAAATTTGATTTAGAACTTAAGTGTTTTTGTCCCATTGCTGGGAATGTTTCAGTCAATAGCATCTTCAAATTGGCCGTCCTCTGTCACAGCTTTTAAGTGAATCAAAGTCAATGGTGCTACATGGTGTAAACTTGGGTCATACAGAGGTTCTTCTTGAACTGAATAGGATGCCTGTCCATTGCCATCCCAGAAACTTCCACAATAGATAATATCGTCTACATCTAAAGAGGCAATTTGGGAACAATGTAAAAATGCACTATATATATTGTTGTACAATGCTGAAGTTAATATATATGTAGATTGCAAAATTACTCAAGCTAAGGTTTTATTAACTTATGAAGAAATGCTTTATTATAAATATTACTATGTTCATTTATACTCAGCCCTTCCACCAAGGAGCTTAAGCTAATTAAGCTGGGAACATGCTATTTCTCTGTTAAAAGAAAGAGTAAACAAAATGTGTTATTTGACCAATATGATTATAAAGCTCAGTTAAACACAGAAGTAAATATTACAGCAGCTACAAACAAACCTATCATTCATTCAATAATCATCTTCATTCAGTTAAACCAGGAACAGAAGTCATAAAATTTCATGTTACAGAAAAATGTAACTAAATTAACTTTACAAAAAATTGTTTTTAATTTCAATATATGGTAAACACTACACATGCTGTATTTTTCAGAATATAAGACATACCTTTTTCCTCTCAAAAAAGAGGGTGAAAATTTGGATGCGTCTTATACACCGAATGTAGCCCCACCCCACCACACCCCACCAAAGGCCAAAAACGTGAGGCATGGAGGCAGCATGGTCTGTGGCAATCCCTGCAGCCTGGAACAGCTGATTGAGGGTATTCAGGCAGTCTGATCCACTTGCCAATCAGCTGCGCTGAATCAGGCTGCAATAAGTGCTGAAGCTGACATGGCTGGTCAGAGTTTGCAGCAGCAATCACATTTAGAAAGCACAGTAACTGATTCAGCAGGATTCAAAATAACAATAATAATATACAATACATTACCAAAAGCAGGTTTTCCAAGGTAGTAGTAAATACAAGCAAAACACAAAGCAATTTCACTTCAGTTCTAGGTTAAGCCAGGCTCCTTCCTATCTCCTAGTTGCTCACACAGCAATTTCTGAGTCCAAATGGCCCCCATTGACAGACTTAGTTGCTATGCCTATTCATTAGCTGACCTTGTTACCAGGTGTCAGCTGAATATCATGGATGCTGGTAGGCAGGGGCAGATTTTTTTTCTTATTTTCCTCCCCAAAAACTAAGGTGCGTCTTATACTCCGGAACGTCTTATACTCCGAAAAATACAGTAATTTATAGGCCATATTTTATGAAGTGCTACTAATTGACACACTGTGAAATCTTGCAATAGTCAATAACTTGTTTCCTCCAATTCATACTTGCTGCCAAAAAACTTCAGCAAGTTCTCGTAAGAAAAAAAGGATCTATGTTTGCTAGCATAAGACTCAGAAAAATAATGCTAGACAAAAAGAAAAAATGTGCATTCCTTAAATGGTAATATGCAACTCTTCTCCACATCACATCATTAATTTAATATTTTACAGAAATGAAGAAAAACGGCAATTAAAAGAAGAAAAATCTTTACCATTTAGAAAAAATATGTATTTCATCCTTGTTACATTACCTTTAGGCAAATCCTTCTGATAATTACATAAAATTCAGATTAAATTTCCGACCTCTACAAAATTATTGAAAAACAGGGTTGTTCTTTAAAACATTAAGAAATAAGATAATTCAAAAATAATAAAAATAAAAGTATTTGAAACAGTTTATTCTTTTGCTAATTGAGCCAAAGGATAAAAATGGCACTACACGTAATCCTTGTTTAACAACCACTTGTTCATTGACCATTCAAAGTAAATGATGGTGCTAAACAAGTGGTACTAACAACAGATCATCAAAGCTTCAGCCATTTCACCACTCCCAGGGTCATATGATCACAATCTAAGTGTTTGACAACTTGTTTGAAATAAATAGATGCATTATGTCTATCGGTGTGTATTGTTTAAAATGGCTCCCTCTGATCACACAATCAAGGGCTTTTCCCAAGAGCATTGGTAAGCTGGAAGATGGCAGCAAGTGACAGTCATGTATGTCAATAAGCAAAGAAAAGTGGTTGAAAATACAATTTTATTGCAGGTGAACTCTTCAGCTTACTTTTTCTATTTAATATATGTTTTTAAAATTACTGAATAATCCAGTAGAACAGCATCCCGTGAATCCCAGAGGACCTTTCTTTTTTTAATGGCAGTTGCATTTTTATGTTTTTGAGTCAACCAAACAAATAGGTAGCCCTATAAACTTGAATAAATGCATATATCTCATATCTACGGAAAATAATATGTAACAGGCATGTTTAAAATAATACACAGTATTATTATTGTTATTATGTTTTTTATATTGTTGGCTTTTTGTATTGCAAATTTTTGAATTGTATGCTAACTGCCAGAAATCACTATTGCAAGACAGGTAGCCATATAAATATATTAAATTAATTAATTAGTCTATAATACCATAGTTTTACATAGTTGATATAACCATTAAATAATAGACAGAACAGATGGTTAATGAACTATTATAGTTGTCTTCAAAGAGAGGCAGAGACATTACTCTATATTTCTTATAGAGCACTATATTTCTTACCTGGGGGAAGGAACCTGGGTAGAAGACAGAATAAGTTATTGAAAGTGTTATATTTTGAAAATATCCTAAATAACTTAAAATAGAATGCCTACCACACATCCTATTTGGAAAAGTAGGACCTTTGTTTCTATCATGATGACAGTTAAGAGTGAGAATTAGTATCCACTAGGATACAGCCCAATGATAACTGTATTACTGAAATATTGGGATCCTAAATTTAGCAGATTATTGGAAATCAGCACTTAATGTTATATTTTATAAAGCTAGATCATAAACATAAACATTAAGAGCATATCTTTAGAAGAGGGTTGTGTCCTACTACTGTATAACAAGCTAACCTGTTAAGTGTAAAATATAGTAAATTCCTACCAATTATTTTTCTCCTTTTAAAGGGAGGCAATTCATTACATGTGCAGCAGTTGCTCTAAACATTTACCTTATAATTTTAAAGTATCATATATACTTCTGCCTGTTAATTTTTACATTCATAAAATGAGTGTGTATATGTACTAATGCTTTATAGAGTTTCTTGGCAATAACCCTGTATATTTTCACTATCAATGCTATTCTTCCGCTTCAAAGAATAAGTTAGTATATTACTATCCTAAAATTATTGTAGATATTGTATTTACATTACATGATTAATAGAATGAAGGATGGTTTGTATCTTGAATAAATGATTTTTTAATTCAAAACAATTATAAAACTAAAGTTACAGCTCTGGTTAGAAAGAATTTGTGTTTTCAAATAGGGTTTTGCAGAGAACTGTTCTTCACTGAAACTACAAACTATTCTAAACTTTCAGCCCAACTGTGTATATTTAAGAGAAATTACTGAAGGATTACTATAGAATCATCATCAATAATTAAAATGGCAATGAAATTAAACTATCAGGGGGACAGATATTTGTAAAATGTGCAAAGGAAAGAAACTAAAGAAGCAATATAAATATTTGGGAAAAATCTTCACAATTAATGAAAAATCTCAAAAGTAATTAATAAAAAAGGAGAATGTGGAATTGGCTAAATGGGAAAGACTTTGGACACTCAATCAGAATTAACAAGGGCCACGGCTTATAAGGAAATTTGTACATGATGTTCTACAGATGGCATGTTCCCCCTGCACGGCTCTCCAAAATGTTTAAAAATTTGGCCCCAAATTGTTGGAAGTGCAAAAAAACAACAACACCAGGTACCTTTTTCCATATGTGGACATGCAATGAGGCAAAAAGTTATTGGAGAATGATACAATCGGCTGGAACAAATTGTAGTAGATCAAATTCTATTCAAACCAGAAATTTTCCTCCTAGGCATAATACCAGAGGGGTATAAGAAAGATGTGCTCTATTTAATTATCAGTGTATTAACTGCGGCGCAAAACCTATGCGCAGTATTGGAAAAAGAAAGTATCCAATCAGACATAATTAGGAAAATCTGGGCCTGTGCAGAAGCAGACAGGCTCACCCTAGAATTAAAAAATAAAGGGGAGTCGGAATATTATGAAGTTTGGAACAGATTTTATTATTGGTATAAGACAAGGTGACAAGAGTGGAACAACTTGTAAATAATGTGATTGGATAGAACAATAGATAATGTATTAAATAGGCTGAGAGCTAACGGATCATATACTTAAAGTCACAACCCCTGGTATGCCCAAGTATGGGAGGAAGGTCACACTTCCACTCTCTGTCATTAGGCTCGTCACAAGAGACCATCCAGACAGAAACCCAATATTTTTTACTGTTGCCTTTTTTGTTACATTTGTTATATTATTATATTTTATAAATATATACCTATATTTAGGTTCGATTCCCAAAAACTTGGGTATGGCTAGCTGATGAGACTAAATAGTTTGAAATAGATCTATACTAGTCTCCCTTTATTTATTATCAGCATAATAAATATATATATATATATATATATATATATATATATATATTATATATATATATATATATATATATATATATATATATATATATATATATATATATATATATAGACTAGCCTTTCTACTTAGGAGTTTCTATTATTTAATCCCAGGCCAGAGTACAGTTTTAAGAATTAATATATTTATATTCTAATAGTACAGCTTCCACCAAATTAACAATAACGGAAGTGCTTACTCTCCTATCTTCTCTCTTAACAAGCTCTCGAGTAGTCTACTGCACCTAAGAATTGTCTCTACTATAACATGACAATTATTTAGAACCAGAAAGAAGGTAACCTGGATATCTTGCAGGGAGCCACACTTACATACAATTAGATTTCTTTAATAGATATAACTCTATGCACATTTAACCTGAATATATAAAAAAGGTAAAGTTTCCCCTATCAACCATATCTGACTCTAGGGAGCAGTGCTCATCTCTGACACACAGCCAAAGAATCAGCTTGAATAATGCTATAATCCTTATTTATATCAGAGATCAGTAACATGCTAGTAACTATTTAAAATTTAGATAGTCTAGAACCACACTCCTGAAACATATGACAGATACAACTGTTTTCTACATTTTCTCATACGAAGTACCAAGAAATTCATGTATCAGTGCTTTAATTTTTCAAGTGAGGAGTCTGACAAATATATGATGTATTTTCCCAGTCATTAAGTTTCCTAACATTTGAAAAAATCATAAATAAGCATTCCCTTACCATAAGAGTTTTTATTGTTTTCAGAGTCTTCCATCTCCTTATCCCAGTCCTCTTCTTCATATTGGGAAACTGTTGTCATTTCAGGAAAAACAGTTGGGTAGTTACATCGTAATCTTCATCATCTGATTTCCAGTCTTCATTTTCTGATTTCCAGTCTTCAAAATCATCCGAGTCCTCAAGATTATTTATTTCTGCCTCCACTTTTTCTGTTAGCTCTACAAATAAAGTAGCCAGTATTTAAAGTATTGGGGGGGGGGGGGAAACAATCGTAAGGATGATCTTATATACCGGTATTAGGGGGGGCAGAGATAAAATACAATCAATGTTAGGATGACTCCATGCAATTTATTTAATATGATAGTTGCATTTATAGCTGGGTTTTGACAAGACAACAACTTCCTCCATTTATTGCCCATTTCACCAACAAACATCAGGAGAAAGGATGGCAGTTATGGAGCCTGAATTAACCACATGAACTGCAAAGCACATACAACGAATACATTTTGCATTACCCTCAAGATTTCCTGGATCAGTTTCAGGAAAACTTGCTAACAATTCCAAACCCAGAAAAGGCCCAAGCCATGTATAAACATCTTAGAGATGTTATCTTTCAGCCACTATTAATTAATGCTAATGCAACATGCTAAGGGAACATTTGCCTGTACCACTCAGAAACCCAGGTATGATATACTATATGATAATGCAGGTTTAGTAACAGTTTTTAAAACCTACCAAGTGAGCAATTTCGCATGTTAATCAATTAGCTGCTCAGAAAAAGCTTTAGAAAAAATTAACTGAAAGGAAAAAAAACCAAGCCTTTGCCCAACAAATGTGATTTTTTTCAGGCTGTGGAAAATAATACTTCCCTATTTTGGAACCTAATTGCTTACTAGTTATATAAGGGGAACCAATATTCAAAGGCTAGGATTTCAGATGCTAGATCAAAAGAGAAAGGCATTTTCTCTTCTAGATACCACATATTTCTTCACTCCACCTCTACCACTGTTTTTCCATTCAGAGATTCTTAAACAAATTGACCAATTATAAAGCAGGAAAGTGCCCAACAGTGATCTAATATCACCTAAGCTGCTAAAGGGAATTGCTGCTTTATAGGTCCGTCTTGATGTCCCTTTTTAAACACATAAATAAAAAACTTCAAACATTTGATGACTGAAGTTCTGTAACCATTCTCCTTCTCTAAATTGACAAAAATAGAAATCCTTCACAGTTAGCCTAAAAGAGCTTAAAACACATGCTCATTTCCTCGTTATTAGTTTTTGGATTGAGTATGAGTATATATCAAGATAAATTTCTAGCAGAACTTAAGGAAGGTGTGCCAATTTACAATTTCTAACAGAAAAATATAAATGTGAGCAAAGTCACCCTTTATACATAGTCTTATTTAAAACAATCCTTCAGTTTTATTTCAAGGAACAGATTCTGATGAAAAATGTCCCATTCATTGACAAGTGGCCACTCACTCTAATAATGATACAGTAAAACACACCATCACCAAGTCAGATGAGAATAGAGCTGGCTAGCTTACTGCAGACATTCCAATCCACTGAGGCACAAAATAGGGATGCATTCTAGCACCCTGTGGTTCAATATTTATGTGGACTTCAGAGCTAGTTGGAGCTAGTTGCTCCAACTATCCTAAATTCCATCTAAATTCAGTGACAGACATTTAATAATGCCGCTATATGCCAATGAACCAACTATTCTTTTGTTTCTTAGATAGCCCTTAAGAGAAGCTTAGGGCTTTAGTAAAATAATAACAGCAGAATATAAATAAAGAAATATTGTAAAAAGAGAGGTCTTACAAGCAACTATTTCTAAAACCTAGATTTAGTCTTCCTGGAAAGAAAATCCTTTCAGATATTTATGGCAAATAGGAAATAATAAAAATGAACATGTTCCAGATTTTAAATAGATTGGCATAATTTTTAAGCTTCCAGAAGTTGAAGGGAATAAATTAGATTCATTGCTGCCTAAGCTAACAATAGTGCCAAGGCAATTCTGGGCTTTTTCCATTCTAAAGAGAGTAGTTCAGTAATTGCTACCATCAAGCTTTTAAAAGCTAAAAGTTATTTCATAACTTGTCTAGTTCACAGGTATGTGCCTACAATGATCAAGTGCCTTCAAGTACTATCTAATCCACAATAGATGATATCTGGATTTACTGATTAATACGGGCAGAACAATTAAGAGAACCACATTATATATGTTTATATCTGAGGTGAACTATATTCTTGTTTTCTTTTTCTATTCATCCTAGTATTGAAGCAGAGACATTGTGAATTTTTTCCTGTTCTATTTTTATTTGCTGTGTTCTATTCTATTTCAGTTTATCTTATTTAAGATTTTTTTTAATTCCATTTTTTAAAATCTTTTGTGACTAATTCACTGCTTCCATTTTATGTGTGGCTATTTCTTCTGTGCTTCATCTTGCCAGTAAAAGGCTTAAATTAGAACAAAATTAGAAAAACCAACAATAAGCCTAAATTGGTAAAATAAACCATAATAATGCCAGATTGCATTTCACATGGGAGCCTAGACATGCGTAAAAAGGCTGCCAGCAAATCAGTCACACAATGCAAACCATCTCTCACCAACTTGTTCAGTAATTAATAGCAATAGCATTTAGACTTATATACAGCTTCATAATGCTTTATAGCCCTAAGCGGTTTACAGAATGAACACATTGTCCCCAACAATCTAGGTCTTCATTTTCCTCGTGCAACACAATCAACAGCTGAACAAGGCCTATGATTTAGTCCAATATGCAAATCTACTCATGTTTACACTATCATGTAGTGTATTTATTCTACAACATAGCTACTGTTTCCTCTTCTAGAAATGCAGTTACTTTTTTCTAAGTACCTTTCCCAGGTTTCCAAATGAATGCCTTTGCCTTCTTTACTTCAACTTCCTCGTGTTCAGCAATGGAGGAGCCATTAACTTCAATCTGCAAGGCAGAAATGCTTATTTTAATAAAAATAAATAAATGATTTCTATCTCCTATTGTTTTTATATAAATGCTCCCGAAATTACTGGATAACAAATATAACTCTTAAAAGTTGGATTAAATCTGTGTTTTTGAGAAAGGTTGGCCTTATGTTGTTAAAATATGGAATTGTAAATGTATTTTAATGTTAACTTCATAGTGAGAATAAAAACTTAACTTGTTAGTTAACAATGACAAACTATCTTCTTGAAAAACAAATCTTGTGAAGCTTGTAAGACCAATCTTTCTATTTGTCATAAAGAACCAGGGACAATTGCCATAAGAATACTTTAATATTCTGTTTCCTCAGTTCAGAATAGCAAATAATGTAATCATGAATTCTGAAACGAAAATTCTGCTTTTAATATATAATGTATGCTTTCCTAACCTGGATAAATAATATTGGGTAAAAGGGGGGGGTTGGGCAATGCCGACAAAACCATTATACCAGGGGTGTCAAACTCAATTTCATTGAGGGCTACATCAGGGTTGTCTTTTACCTTGGGGGGGGAGGGGCATGGACGGAGTGGGCATGGCCAGCTGATGTCACTCGTGTTAGGGCCATCTGTGGCAGCCTGAGTGCTCTGTAAGTGAAAATGGGCTCCTGAGCTCCTTTTTTGGCTGTGACTGCCTCCTGCAGTCCTCTGCTAGCTCTGTTTTCACTGGCAGAGGCACCATGGGCCAGTCCTTCGTTGTTTCCAGGGAGGCCCGCAGGCCAGATCTAAGTATCCCATGGGCCGAATCAATCCCCCGGGCCTTGAGTTTGACATCCCTGCACAACACATCACAACAGAGATGTTTAAATACTTTCTGATAAGTAATTTTGGATAATGAAGGAAATGGCTATGAAGCACTGATCCAAAGTAAGAAAAAAAGAAAAACAAACACTTCTCTACCCAGATAGTTTGAACCTGACCCAGTGACAATACTGTCTAATTTTTAGGAATAACACTTAAATTCATGATTAAAATGTAAATTTTTTCAAGGAATAAAAAAATCTACAGAAAAAAAAAAAAAAAAAAAAAAAAAAAAAAAAAACACACAATAGATGATTTCTCCAGACCAGGCAACTTTTTGGATTGCCTGGGTTTTAGAATTTTAAAAGGGTATTATGTCCATCTATAAAATGCCGGCCATTGATGGATTGTCTCTTCACAAAATGGTTGTCGCATGCCTATAGCTATTCACAAAACCTATATGTATCAGAAGAAAAACTGAGATTTCTCTGTTATATTATAGCCAAAGGATGCTCTCTATGAATTCAGAGTAGCTCTTTCTCTTTTTTTTCTAGATAGGACAGCATTGAGCTACACCATGCTGACTTTCTAAAAGTGCTCATGGGGCTGATTCACGGTCCATAACCAATCATGTAAACAAATCTGATTTGGAAATTAAGGTTTTACTCTGCCATATGGGTATCTCCCATGTATTTATTTAAAAAAATTTTAAAGTTAAGAAAAGAGAGCATGGCTAAAGGAGGCACCATTTCCTACTATTCCCCAAAATATGAATGCCCATATAAAGGAATCATGTCTAATTCAAAACAGTGACTACTTGTTGGCTATAGCTCTCCAAAATCCAATCTCCTAAACCTAAAACATTAATGTGTTAAGAATCATGATAAGACCAGAATGTTTATCTCTGAAAGTACTAGCAATTAGAGTGTTTATTACACAATCTAAAACATTAAACAGAAGGCATAGATTTAAAAAATATTTTGTTAAATATAAGACAGCTAACCTGTAGAATATGAAGAACAGTTCTACAATTTAATTTAATGTAATTGCTGCTAGGGATAAAAACTGTACTCAAGAATAAAAACATTTTATTATATAGCATGTTCAATAATTTCTGAAGGATGGCAGTTTGATTTTCACTGGGTTGCTCCCATTAGCATCTAGAATTCAAAAATTGACGGTAATAATCCCTGATGTCCATCTAATTTCTTTTTAAAAAAATACTGACAATTTTCAGTAAAGGTTCTTTTCCTAGCAATTTTCAAAGGAATTATTTGCTTGTAAACATACTTGAGTTTCCAAACTATAAGATTTCAGTTGACTGCATTTTCATATTTCATTTTATGGGCATGGGGCGGGGAATGATGACATGACACAATGCCATGACTTAAACAACCATATCAGGCTTTGTAATGCAACTACATTATATTTTACAATAGCACTGTCTGTCATGAAGACATTATTGTAGTTTGTTATAAACACCATATACTCCAACCTAGTACCCTTTGTAAGTTTTTTGAGTTTTCAGCAAATCTTAAAACTGCTTGCCTAAGCATATTAGAGAAGTTCTTAAAGGAGCAATAATACCAGCAGGAAGCTTACAGTCTAGGAAAAAGCTGGTTTATCAACTCAAACTACTGTATAAAGTGCATGCTCCTTGTTTCTAAAGTCTTGTTGTCCTTATTTGTTACCAATTAATTGTACTAAAATTGAAGTCACAATTAGCAAAACTGTAAATCTAGATTTAAAACCTAGAATCTTTTAAACTTGTAACATCCAATTATTCTATGTTAAATCTGAGTCCTTTTATTTCCCCTTACCACATCTTTTTTTCAACATATCATCATGATGTTATTTCTTGGGAACCAGTTTTACCCTACAGGTAGTCAGTCCTTGACTAGACAGTTCATTTAGTGATCGTTCGAAGTTACAACGGCAGTGAAAAAAGTGACTTATGACTCTTTTCACACTTACAACATTGCCGTATCCCCATGGTCATATGATGAAACTTCAGATGCTTGACAACACATTCATATTTATGATAGTTGCAGTATCCCAGGATCATGTGCTCCCCTTTTGCAATCTTCTGACAAGCAAAGTCAATGGGAAAGCCAAATTCATTTAATTGTGTAACTAAATAATTGCAGTGATTCACTTAACAACTGTGGCAATAAAGGTCATAAGATGGAACAAAATTCACTTAACAAATGTTTCGCTTAGCAACAGACCTGTGGTTGTAAGTCAAGGACTACCTATACTTTCATCTCTTACCTTCCCTTGCACATATTCTTAAACTTAGTATTACTTCTTTAGAAACATTTAGTTTCTAAATATATCTAAAAATATATTTCATATTTCTAAACCACCCATCTCCCTCAAAGATGAATGAAACCACTATTTAAACGTCTCCTTGTCTATTTCACATCATTCTCCCTCAGGATACTATTACTAAACCTTCTTCCACTCATCCAGCTTTTTGATTCTCTACCTTTCTGTATCTATGACCTTTGCCAGTCCTTTCAATAAATCCAATTCTATTGCCTAGGGTCCATGAGAGATTTAATTACACACTAAAATGATTTTTTTTTAAATCTGGGCTGTTAAGTATTCTGACAATTCTGCTTTTCCAAGAATTTTAAATCTTACACACACTGCCTACCATTATTGTTCTTCAGTCAATCTGTGTCTGATGCTTCATCACACAAGGATACTTTGCATTGCAGAAAAACGTGATGCACCAAATAAATGCCAAAACTGTCCGAACAGATATCAAACTGGAAGTTAGATGCAATGCTAAATAGGTCACTAGGAAGCCTATCAGTATGTGTGTTTAATATGTCAGAATTTTAAATTAAGAGTAGTGAGGCAGGGATCCTTTTAGCTAATTGGAATGCATGAAGTAATTTCCACTGATATGGCAACATGAGGCACAAATGGTTAAACATCCCTTTTGGTCCTTGCTAATAATTAAAACTAATAGCTTTGATTCATGTGTGTGTGTGTGTGTTTGTGTGTATGTATATGTACATAGGTATGTATGTATGTATGTATCGCCAGTTTCACATATACTATAGCCTTATGATCAAAAAAGAATCAGAATGGGTTCAAATATATCTAAAGAAACTATGAAAGAGAAAAGTATGAAGAAAAACCATCCTTAAATTCCAAACTAAATTGATACAAAGATCCATATGATTAGAATATGATGCCACACAGAGCATGGCAGTGTTTCTTCAGCCACTGCTTGGAAGGAGGATGATCTGATCCCTTAATGCATATTTTTCAACCGGATGCCTTCCTGGTGACAGACCTATGAGAGATGTAGTCCAACATAGGTGGAGACTTACTGTACCAGAATGGGGAAAGGTTTCCTTAAACCTTTTTTTTTTACCTCAGGAAAGATACATGGCTGCCTAATCTTATTCAATAAAGTTCACGCAGCATTTCCACTGCATTTAAAAACAACAAACTCCTAGTGAAATAAGCGTGCTTCGAATTTAATTAATTCCACTCGTCACGGATAGCGTTAAACGGTCGCCTGACACACAGCCCAGTAACGCTCTATTTTAATTTCAGTCATTGCGCTTCGTTACCTAGCAAGAAGCGGTAACATATAACGCATATTCCTGAGTTTGACGACGACCTGACTGCTTAAAAAAAAATAAACCTCGTCAGTACAGAAGCATCAACTCGAAAGCACGAGTTTGAAACGCCACCAAACCGACTCACGTATCTAGTGGGTAAATATATGCATTATCTACGCAGCTTCCCAGTCAAGGGCGCTATATAAAGCGGCCTCGACGTTCTCCCTTGAAGGATAAGTGTTTCATTTTGAACCGGTTTCTAAAACGCGTTTCCTAACTCTTGGGAAGCAAAGCTCTTCTCCTCCCCCACCCCCACCCCCACGGCGGCTAACTTGCAACTCCGCTCATCGGCTGCCATCGACAAATCCTCCGCCCCGCTGCCCGGCCCTCGCGCCCATGAAACGTGTCCGTCCGTCCCCCCCCAGTTCACGCGGGCTCCCGCCTCACCCGGCAATCTAGGCTACGCCCCTGAGGAGCGGCAGTCTCCATGCCCGGCCGACGGGGCTGTCCCGATTCCCCCGCCCCGTCAGTCCACCTTAAGCAGACCTTCCTCCTTCTCCTCCCTTCCCACGAGAAAACTCGGGCAAGGCGAGGCTCCCGTGGGCAGCCCAAGCTTTGCACCCCGTCCGTCGGCCTGGTCAATTTGACTTGGCGCGCGCCTGCCGCAGCCCATTTATTTATTTATTTAAATCCCGCCTCCTCCTCCTCCTCCTCCCCCCCCCCGCCTTCTTTCGCACACAACTCATAGACGGCCCAACGTGCATTACCAAGCAAAAGAATTAGACTTAACGACCGCAATTTATGAGCCCAGAATTTATGGGGCTAAAGTGAGAAATTGGTTTGAGTTGAGTTTAATCCCGGTTTTTTTACAACTTTTCCTTGCCACGTTTGTTAAGGGAATGGCTGCCAGTTTTGTAAATTGGTTTAACATGGTGGTTCAGTGAATCTGGCTTATTAGCTTGACTTTGCTTATCAAGGGCGCAAAAGGTGGTCACAGGACCCCGGGATGCTGCAACCGTTGTAAATATGAATCGTTTGTGCGAATGTAAATTGTGTGACCTGAGGGATACTGCACTGGTCGTACATGTGAAAAATGGTCATTTTTTTCAGTGCTGTTGTAACTTTGAACAGTCAGTAAACAAACTGTTGTAAATCCAGGACTACCTGTAGTAGATCCTACTCCAATTTCCCCCACAACCCTGTCAGCTGAGTTGGGCTGAGAGTGCCAATCCTGGCCATTGAAGTATCTATCAGTAGAACAATCGTGGCCTATGGATGCATTCAAAAACTTAATGGTTGAGAGGATTTCAGGAGGAAAGGCTTTTGTTAACTGAAATCCCCTTTTCTAAACAAAGAATGCAGGCAAAGGAATCCTATCATCCCCTGAATTTGTGTGTGTGTGTTGTTGGAGAAAAGTAGGATAGTGAATTGAACTTCATTTTATGCATCACCATCTTTCCATTACTTATGGGAGAATACCTTGGCTAAAGAGAAAATGTATGAAAATTCCAATTCCTTGGTGTTACCTGTAAGATAAAGATCCATCCAGGGATCTTTGATTTGAAGGGGAAACATGTCCAATAAAACAGCTGGTGCCAGCTGTGCTTCCTCAAATATGACAACAAAAATGGCCTTTTATGTGCTCTTGGGTGCTAGGCTAGGACAATTGGATCTCTGCTGAGTGCCTGATATTTGATACATGTGTGGACCATGTTCATCTTTTGCTTGTTGTTTATGCAAATGGTTTTTTATATTTCCTTGTATTGTAAGCTGCCCAAAGTCAGTCGACTTCAGAGGTACGAAGTTGAATAAATTATTTAATACTCAGAAATGCTCATTTTTCAAAGATGAACCCTGACATTGAAAACAAGTTTCTGATGTTAACATTCTGAAGTCTTCCCCCAATGTAAAAATTAGGTTTTCAGAGCTTCCTGGCCGAAATCCTCATTTTGATAGCCATTTACCTCACAAACAGACATCTCAGTTTAACAATCTTGATTACTTATTTCAAATAATCACAAATAATTGATCAGGGATAGAAATCAAGAGTGGGAAAATAATTCAAGATAGAAATTTTAGGCAAGAATTGTCTTTATTTCTTAGTAATAAAGCATATTCTATGTATGTATGTACGTATGTATGTATGTATGTATGTATATGTATCTTTGACTAGATTGTTATATAACCTCAGTCAACTAGAATTTATAAATCAGGTCACAAAATATCAGAGTATACGCCCAACTGCTTCTAAGGGCCATTTGACTTCTCAGATCAAGGTTACATGCTACTATAAGTCTATCCCAAAAGAAACTACCTGCAGCTCTCTCAAATGCACAAAAGGGGTTATGACTTGAATTCATCCATACAGTAAAAGGTGATTTTGGTGTCTTTTCACAAATTAGTTATTTTGTGGGGTTTTAGACTTCAAGCTTAGCCAAAGTATGAACTCAGTCACTAATTTACAAACTGGATTAAGCCACAATGGATTTGATTCTTGCTTTGTGATGTGTGAAGTTAAATAAAACACTGTCAGTTTGATAATCTATGTATATCAGGGGTGTCAAACTTGTGGCCCGCAGGCCAGATGCATCATGTGCTGGCTCCACCCAGCCCAATTTAGCAAAGGGGGGGGGAGTCCTGATATGTCACATGACAACATGAGTTTGACACCCCGATCTACATACTACTCAAGCTCTTGTCATGACCTTTAACTGGATGAAACAGTGCATCACGAGGCAACAATTTTTGAACCAAAATACTTCAAATGGGCTAACTTACAGAATGTGTCCAAAATATGAGACCCATGACTCCTAAGAGAATGAAATTTAGGGAAACTATGACTGTTTCAGTCCTACTGACTGTTGCTGCACTGTTGCTGTGATCACTTAATCTCCATTTTCCATTAATAGTTTCCAGGAAAAAATGCCCCTGCCTAATTCCCAACAAAGAAATTCAGAGAGGAAGTCACACTGGCACCCATGGCTTTTTTGTCTACTCTTGTGTCATTCTGTTGGTGTTTGGATAAGGAAATACCTCTGAAACAAGGATGCAATGGGGCATGGGTTTTCTAGTACTGATCATTCACTAATTGCCTGATGACAACAACTTGTAAAGATTGTTCATTGATTTTTTTTAAGTGCTTAAATCATTTTGATTTGCCTGTAAAGGAAAAAGAAAACATTGGAACCAGCATGTTCTTTATGTTATCAGTTGGAAGAAGACATCTCTCAAATTTCACATTAATGTCAGCCAGAAGGAATATCTGAGTGTTCACATTATATGAATGTTTAAATGGATGATTCTTAACTGATTACCACTTTCCATATTTCTTCCAGGTTACTATCTACTAAATTCACTCCAGATCTTAGTCACAGCAATTGGACTGCGTTCAGATGATGATCTCTTTTAGTTCTAGGTAGATTCTGAATATTTAAAAGAACTTCTGAGAGATATCCAGGAGAAAAATTTAGACCCACTTTTTAGTCATCTTTTATAGCAGAGGTGTCAAACTCATATCATCACGGTGACATCACATGACACATCAGGACTTTTTTCCCTTTTGCTAAACCGGGCAGGGGCAAAGCCAGCACATGATGCATCTGGCCCGTGGGCGTGACTTTGACACCCCTGCTTTATAGCATTTCCTTATTAAATATTTTCTACAGATAGCTACTCTTGCTTAGGCAATTTTTCTCCATTTTCTTTTGCAGTAACTTTCACAGATCCCCTTGCATGCCTTTGAGACTTTCCTTCAGTCTTAATAATAGTAAGTCTGGCAAGCATGGAAGACCATTCCAGAACCTTTATATTTTTTTTCTATAAGGCTTTGTTGTTTGTTTTGGAAGTTTCAGATTGTTGTATGGCTGAAATGTCCAACCTAAAAGAGATGATGTCCACACTTTTACACTTGAAATATTCAGATTTTTATTTTGAATCTGTACATAATGTATATGCATTGTTTTTTTTTTTTAAGAAATGTGCCTAACTTGATACAAATTAGCCTAACTTCAGTAAGGCTTTTTGTTGTTCTATCTTCCTCCCGAAATGCACCAAAATACTTTTGTCTAGAACAACTATATTTCAGTTTGCATCTGGACCAAGCATACATGTTTTGCTTTCTACACAAACCACCCAAAACTACATGTTCCTGGAACAATCTACATGTGATTATTTACATTCGTTTGGCAGACAACTAATTTCTATTCACTAGCCAGAATGAAATCCAGTTCTATCACAATAATATAAAATAAAACAGATCCTATCACAAAACAGTAGCAAAATAAACTCAAAATTAAGTTTGTTCTTCCACTTTCCTTGAAAGTATATTTATATGTATTTTAATTAAAATCTAAAACTTACATTTCTGTTAACTCCAGTAATGTGGAGAGAATATGGATGTTAGGCAATTATTTAGGAGCAAGTAATTTATCCAGGGAACATCTATACACCTGACTCAATTTAAAGCCAAGAGTTTCCACAGTTGTTAGATTAGCAAACAGGATAATTTGCCATTAGAATAAAAATAATTTCTCACAGGTGCCCAGCTTGCAGTAATGTATACTTGGAAATAAATGTTTCCACTTGTTCTCCCTGCATATTTTCATAGCTCTCCAGTGAATACTGCCACAATTCTCTGGTTTGCCTTGAGAATGATTCAGCTCTTCTTTGATGTAATCCAGCCAAAGATCTTCAAAAAAAAAAATCATAGTTACAACTGTAATAAAGGAAATGCTACAAAAGAGGCGATTCCCCAGGGCAAAAACACATTGCCTATGTATTTGATTGGAATGTTGCAACTACACTGTATTCTGTAGAATGATCCTGGACGGATCAGAGACAATGACTGTGGTGACTTATGATAGATCAGAAGCTGTTGTGGACTTTCTGCATAAATTACAATAAGGGACTGTTAACAGAGGGTTTTGAAATTTGGCTGCTTTTTTTATATGTTAACTATGTTTCCATATAGTAGATAGATGTCAGGCCAAATGGGTTGTAAATTGTAGACATTTATAAATGGTGTGTCTGCTTCACAAAGGGGGAGGAGTTATTATCTCTGAAATATATTTATCAGTATTCAAGGGGGGGGGCGACAATTTATGTATATGTATTGGAGTTTTTCATGCACATTTTTATGTAGTCTTGTTTTGCTTTGCTTTTGTATTTTTCCTTTTATTTCTTTTTGGAATTTGTATTTTAATGTTTTGAATAGAATTTAAAAATGATGGAATGTTTCAACTACACAGTATTCTGTAGAATTCCAAGATAGACAGAAAGGAAAATCAGCAACTGCCACAATAAGCTCTGCTTGGTACATTGGGAGACTTGATATCTTTTAGCAGAAAGAATTAGGTGATTGCCACAGTTATAACAGAAAGACAACTGAGAATAGTCTTAGAAACCAACAAGTAAAAATTCTTACCAGGTTCTGTAGCACCAAATTCTCTCAAGGCACGTTCATAATATTCTCGGATGTTAAATATTTTACTGGATTCCTTTAAAAAATGGTGGGTGGTTACCATGCTGAACTTAACACATGCTGAACTTAACATAAAATGACAGGAATAAAACACATTTGTCATGCAATCTCAATCTTTTGAAACTTTAGGCTGCCTTGATACATAAATCTTTTTTGGGCATTCCTTCCCACTTTCCTCGAGCAGTTTGCATGCGAACAATCCAGGCCAATTGTGGGTTGCTAACCGGTTTACTACCGGTTTGCTTGGTTTGCATGCACAGAAGTGTCTGGACGGATGGGGGAGCCTCCCGCCACCACTACCAGTTCAGCTGAACCAGGTTAAACCGGGAGCAACTCACTTCTGCAATGATGGATTTTCAAAAAACTGGGCATGTACCAGTAATCTCCCTGTAACATTAAGGATTACTATTTCCAGGTGGCTTTTAAAATCAGCTCAAGTATTTTACTGTGGCCCAGTCCTAGCAGAGCATGCTTTTACAGAATAAAAAATACTAATTCCATTAGAAACCTCACATTGGTAAATACCTCTACAAATATTGCACACTATTCATTCATTCATTTATTTGTGCTATCAAATTGGTAAATTTTCCACAAATATCACTGTTATTCATTCATTTGATTGTTTAGCTATCCATCTCGTGAGACTAGGTGGCAAACAAATTTAAAATAAAAATGCAACCATACATAAATTAAAACACATGGTACCTGAGAAAATGATATATTTCATAATGACTAACACAACCAAGAAATAGATTCCTGCACTCGTTCATAATACTTCTTTACTTACCTGTTCCTTTTCGATCTGAATCATTTTTTTGAAAAACTGGAGTGAAAATGGGTGGCATTCCTGCAGCCTAAGAGAGAAGTAATGGGGTAAGGCACCTGATTTTAATAATAAATGGGGATGGAAGAGTATAGAAAAAAGTGATTGAATAATGCTTTCAAAAGGAAATGTCCTAACCTGGTGAAGACTTGCTTTGCTTTCTTATAGCCACCGGTCCTATGAGCCCATTCAAGGTACTTTTCTTTCAGGGCTGTGGAGTCAGCAGGAAGTGTGGCAACGAAAGATCTCTGCCGGTTAAATGTAAATGATTTTGAAGTCCATTAAATGATACAAACCTTTTAAGCATCCACAGTGGACTTTGAAGCTGAAGTCAAGAAGATTGGTTACTTTGTTCCTTGTGATAATTACCCACACCAAATTGGATCTATTGACTCGGCTAAAGGATATACATAGGCTGGCAATCTCCTATTCATATAGTTTAGTAAGCCTTCTCTGGAGAGTCTACAAACAGCCCTTGCTTAACAACCACTCATTCAGTGACCTTTTGAAGTTATAATGGAGCAAAATGAGGGGAACTTAGGTAGGTCCTCGTAGTTGCAGCTGTATCAGATTCTTGTGGTCATATGATTGAGATCCAGGTTCTTGACAATCAGATTGCAATTAGAATGTTGCAGCATTCCATGGTCAGGTGTTTGCTATTTGCAACTTTAATTACCAGTTTCCAACAAGCAAAATCAATGGGGAAGCCAGCAGGTTCCAAGCTGCAATCACGAGACATCACACTTAAACAATGGCTTGGGATTCATTTATCAACAGTGACCGGAAATGATGGAACTGCATCACTAAGTGGCATGGTCATGTAACATTGTGCTTTACCATTGTGTTGCTTAGCAATAGAAATTCTGGTCCTAATTACCCTTGTTAACTCAAGACAACCAATACTTCTGAAATAATTCATTTGTAAATAAAAACTATGCTTCAATATGTTTATGTTACTCCATTTCAGGATACCATTTATGATCTTATAGCAGTAGCACTTAGACTTATATACCGCTTCACAGTGCTTTACAACCCTCTCTAAGTGGTTTACAAAATGAGCATATTTCCCCCAACAAACAAGGTCCTCATTTTACCGACCTCGGAAGGATGAAATGAAAGGCTGAGTCAACCTTGAGTCTGGTGAGATTCGATCTGCCAAATTGCTGGCAGCCGGCAATCAGAAGAAATAGCCTGCAGTACTGCATTCTAACCACTACGCCACCACGGCTGTATATATTTTCAGCAAAACGTTTTCAGCATTACAACAGCCTCTGACTACAGATATGATTTATATGATAGTTTTATATCCTGCAATATATTCATTTTTAATGCACAGGACATCATTAGTTCTAAAATTAATTTTTGAAATAATGGTGGAACCATACTTACTCTCTTTCCCAAATTAATCTCACAGTATGATTCATTTTTAATGAAAAATGTGATACCTGATAGAGGGCTTCAGTCTCTGCTTTGCTGCTTGCACCTTCACTCCATTCTAGCCATAAATTCCATAGTGGCAAGGTGTCCTACAAGGAGGAATAATAATAAAAAACAGGAGAAGAAAATATTGGATATGAGTTGTATAAAATACTTGTAATAATGTGAGACTGGAGAATGGCTGGCAAATTTAGTGACAGGAAAATTAAAAGGCACCAAAATTCCTGAAGTACAGGTAGTCCTTAAATTATGACTACAATTAAGCCCAAAATTTATATTGCTAAGTGAAACATTTGTTAAGTGAGTTTGACCCATTATACGACTTTCCTTGCCACAGTTAAGTGAATCATTGCAGTTGATAAGTTAGTAATACGGTTGTTAAGTGAATCTGGCTTCCCCATTGACTTTGCTTGTCAGAAGGTCACAAAAAACATCACTCTAGGACACTGCAACCGTCACAAATATGAGACAGTTGCCAAGCATCTAAATTTTGATCATGTGACCATGGAGATGTTGCAATGGTTGTAAGCATGGAAAACAGGCATAAGTCACATTTTTCAGTACCGCTGTAACTTTGGAAAGTCACAAAATGAACTGTTGTAAACTGAGGGCTACCTGTAGTCTATCAGAAAATATACTGATGAAATTAAGGAGCCTCTCCTATTAAAAAGGACCAGACTAAATAAGTGAAGTCCTCCATTACACAGGCTACGCAAACAGCTTTCAAAGGAACAAAAGGGGAACTCAGAAAATGAGCTATCTTATTAGCTTATTTCCATGGTTTATCTCGGGGATCTTTAAAAGATAAGAGGTGTGGGGAATGCAACTGGAATAGTACTGGAAGGTGTTGCCACACTGGAATGCCATGGCCTTGATAACAAGTGATCATTATCCCGTGGACAAACATAAGCAGGTACTCATACCGGCCACTAGGGACAGTGGGACAGCCCACTGTTAGGTGCAAGAAGCCAATGAAAAAGCTCTTTCATTGACCTCTACCAGGAGCACTATCAATTCATCTTTCCCTAGAAGGTGGTAAAATGTGACTTTGTCAATGCCACTCAACAGTTAATCTTATGAATGGAAAGAGCATTTCAGATCACTAAGCAGATTCGGCAAATGTGCTAGTTAGTTCATTTTAGACAATACAGACAGTCCTTGTTTACTGACCACAATTGGGAGTGGCAACTCTATCACCAAGCACAGAAAATTATATGACCACGATGGCTTATGACCTTACTTCACATTTGGTCTTTATGCAAATTGCACAGGTCATTAAGTGAGCTAACACTTGATCACCACTTGCAATTTCACTTCCACATTCTCTATTAATTTTTCTGGTTGGAAGCCAGTTGCAGAGTGCCTGAATGGCAATCACATGACAGCAGGATACCAAAGATGTGCGGACTAGTTGAAAATCTTTTTTCCCCCCAACTACCATATCCTTGAACAATCACTAAATGAGGCAGTCAATAAGTGAGGACTTTGCATGCATTTTTACTTGTAATATTTTAGAATTGCACAGTTTTTACTACTATTATTTTAGTAACTTGTGCTGCACTTTTATTAATAAGACTCCTTGTTATGATGGTAATCTCACCCAATTGATTTGACTTTGGTGTTGTATATTTGGTAAACTTTGCTGGTCAATGACTCAATGTGATACTGTTATGGCTAGTTTCAGATGATTTTCATTTGTGAGTAAGGACTCCCAGGCTCCAAGTATTCCTTCCTACAACTCAAGGGCAGAAGAGAGCTCCTACCTTCGCTTTAACCACTTTGAAAGCCTCCTGGGCACAAGCAGCCACTTCACTGCTCTTCAGTTTCAGCAGCAACTGCAGCCTCATTTCCCACATATCCACCAATTGGCTGAAACGGTTTGTGGCTGCCGCAGCCACCTCTCTGGCCTTGTCTTCATGACTGAGTTCCAGCAGGAGCTGAATCTGAAAAGATGCCACACCAAAATAAGCACTGAAGGGTTGCTTCCAGGAATGGATTTCTAAGCTCCAAACCCACCCTTTCCGGTTTATGTGAGTAGGAGCTTTTCAAGGGCAAGGACCACATCCTTCCTTACCCACTGTTTATAGAGGGAAGCTGGCAGCAATTGTGATTCATGAGCTCGGCTGAAAACACTCTGCACCCTTTCCAGTCTCTGAAACAAGATGGACGGAATAAAAACACTTTTACTGCAGTACAAATGAGTCTTCATAAAATATCACAGAGCTTCTGAAGTCATGATGCTGAGTACTCATGGCTAAATTTTCCGGAACCATGTGTAGTCAAAATGATTATTTGTGGCACCAAAGGAAAAAATGGTGGGTTTGAGAGAATTTCAAGGACTGGATAAATACCAACAAAAAGTTTAAAAAATTAAGGGGAAAAATAATCTACCCACCACGCTGATCAAATCAGTCTCTTTAGGGAACAATGAATCTTGAACTGACTTGATGGGTAGAGAAGGGAAAAACAGAAAGAATGAAAATTTGGAAATCCTGAAAAGTGGCTTATCAGGCTGCTGCTCTAACGCTGTAGAGTAGGGGTATCAAACTCAAGGCCCGGGGGTTGGATCTGGCGTGTGGGGTGCTTACATCTGGCCCGGAGGGTCACCCTGGAAACAGTGAGGACCAGGCCACAGTGCCAGCAAAAAACAGACGGTCCCCATGAGCAGCCCCCCGAGCACAGTTTTTGCTGGCAGAGGGTTTCAGGAGGCCATTGCAGCTAAAAACAGAGCTCAGGAGCCCGTTTTTCACTGGCAGAGCGCTCAGACCTCCAAAGGCACCCCCCACCATGAGCGATGTCGAGCTGGCCACGCCCACCTGGCCCCGCAAGGTGAAACACAACCCTGATATGGCCCTCAATGAAATCAAGTTTGACATCCCTGCTGTAGAGCATACCATAAGATTTTGCCGCAGAAGCTACGTAGCCCACAATCTTTCAGTTGCTCTTCCACAGCCTCTGCTGGGTCTTCTCAATGCAAATTCTCTTCCACACTACTGCAGCCATTGCCTCCATACTCCCTTGAACTTGAGAAGTGGAGGTGCAGTACTGGGCATGAATCTATGGCCAGATTAATAGCTAACTACAGTATGTATTATTACATGTGGCCCTCAGGGCTGAAAAGACTGTTCAGTCTTTCTGCAAAGCGGCCAACAACTGAATACTTAGATGTTACATCTATGATTGCATCACAAGCTGAACTAAAAACAGGAGAATCCAAGTCTACTTTAATATCCTTGCATCATTTTTTAAAGTTCCCAGCAGTTGTAAAATGTTATAATGAATAATTTAAATATTATTTATTTCATTTGTATCATTTATTTTTACAAATAAGGTGGCAAACATACCTAATATTCCTTCCTCCTCTTGTTTTCCCCATAACAACAACCCCCTGAGGCTGATTGGGCTGAGAGTGAGTGACTAGTTCAAAGTCACTCAGCTGGCTTTCATGGCTAAGGCAGGATTTGAACTCAGTCTCCCACATTTTAACCTGCTGCCTTAACCACTAGACCAAACCGTCTCTCATTAACTTAGCTTAATTATAATAAATATTACTGTATATCACAAGATTCTTTGCAAAAGCTTCCTTTAAAAAAACCCCACCAACTAGCCATTCGTCAAAATTTTACTTGCTTTTGATTTTGGAGCAATATAGCCATTTTGCAGTCCAACCTTAGAAATTAGGAGCCAATCATATAAGCTCTCAAGATGAGACTAGTTGTCTCTTTGTTTAAGTGAAGTACTATATTATTGAGTCATCAGAATAGGGTAGGTAGGTCAGAACATGCCTGTGTGGGCATATTGTAGACATTGGATGGCAATTCTGACCATGCCTCACTAAAATCATAAGAACAGATAAACACAGGCAAACTATACAAATCGAAGCCACAAACATTTCAGATCATTGTTTACTTCACTAAAGTCTGTCTATCTTAATCAAGCCTTAATATTCTATTTAATAAATCAATTTTCTAAAAGCTTTTTCAAGCTGGGAACTGAGGGACATCCTAGTGAAATCCCTCCAGGGGAAATAGCAGCATCAGTATCAGAAGAAACCTGTATTAATCCAAAGGCAAAGCATTTACCTTTTGCCTTAATTCTTCACTGTTGGTCTTCCGATTACATCTCTCCAAGGTAAAAGTGACATAACACTTCCACATTTCCTCTGTGGAATTCAAAATACTTGTTATTTCTTCTGAAAACAAAAGTCAAATATACTTGCATTTACGAAGCAGAGTCTAACTTCTGAATAATCTGTTTCAAATCAGCCATCAGTTCTGCTAATTCATCATAGGTCTCGTTTCCTCTTTCAGCAGATGTGGCATTGCCACATTAAGCCTCAAGGGGGTGCTATGGCACTCTGCATCTTCCTCATAAGTCAGCATACAAAGCCCACTGGGCTTCCTTGTAGAAACCATTTGACTTACAGAGACAATACCAAAGTATGACAAGGGAATTGTTAAGGGCGCAAACTGCCATATCCTCCTCATGTTCCTTCTCATTTCACTGCATGAGTACATTAGAAACGAGTACTAGAAGATTTGAATGTGTGGACTTTAGGAAGAAAAAAAAAGGCCTTTGCTAGAGAGGTTCTATAGGTACAAAATTGAAATAAAGCCATTTGCAGCCTTAATGACAGGAAGAGCCAGTCTGCAAAAAGTAGCCCGTGGGAGGAAAAGAGGTGTAGAAAGTATTTAGGAAAGGATGCTCCCTAGTTTTCTGAAAAATAAAAATAAAGGGAGGGGAGAGGTGCAGGAATCTATTACCTAAGTCTTACAATAAAGCTGGTGTTTGTATTCATAGTTTGTGCTTCTTCCCTGAACTACCTCAAAGGACTCACAGTAGGAGACTCAGATAAGCAGAGTTTGTGGACACACAAAGACATGGGCGGAAAGTGCTTATCCACCGTCCTTCTTAGGTAAGTGCTCACAGGTATTCACATCTGCTGAAATTCCAGCTTAATTCCCATATAGACAGTGAAGAGGAGCTGAAATCATTTTGCACTACAGGTAGCCCTCGACTTACAACCACAACTGAGCCCAAAATGTCTAATGCTAAGTGAGACGGTTCTTAAGTGAGTTTTGGCCCCACTACACGGTATGTCCTTCCTTGCCATAGTTTTTAAGTGAATCGCCAAAGTTGTTAAGTTAGTAAAACAGTTGCTAAGGGAATCTAGCTTCCCCCGTTGACTTTGCTTGTCGGAAGGCTACAAAAGGGGATCACATGACTCCAGGACACTGCAACTGTTACAGATGGGAGTCAGTTGCCAAGGGTCTGAATGTAAATCACATGGCCATGAGAATGCGGCAAAGGTCGTAAGTGTGAAAAATGGTCATAAGTCACTTTTTAGTGCCGCTGTCACTTTGAACAGTCACTAAATGAACTGTTGTAAGACGAGGACTACCTGCATTTGCTGTTCTCAAGTCCATAGCTTCAGAATGAAGCCAGAAACTCAGTTATAAGAATTGGGGGGGGGGGCAGAGAAAGAGGAGAAACAAACAAGTTTTAATATCTAGCGGGGGGGGGAAGAGTCTAACCAGTGGGAAGGTGTGTGATTGCCTCCTCAAATACAACGCAACACCGTTCTTCTTTGTGGGCAACCTCTAAAGCCTTGGACTCTTTCGACTTAGGTGCTTCTGAAGGAGGCAGGGATTCCATCTCCAGTTCCCGCCGTGCCATGAAATCCCACACAAGAGGATCATTGTCATACGTTGCCTGCAAGCTAAAAGAAAAGTTGCATTTTGCAGTATTAGCTGTGAGCGACTCCCTTCCTATAAAGCTCTGGCGTAATTGCGAGTGCTTTTGTTCCATAAAAGGTAAGCAACCATAAGCGGGAACATTTTGCTTATGCTAACAGAACTCACACAGCGTGCACAGAAACAGGAATAGGCCTTCAGCTAGAAGTACTTTGGATATTCCAAAGACTGGGAAACTACCACGCACTCTACACAAGCCGAGCGGAGTGATCTGGGAAGGAGATGTTCCTCCTTCTGTGTTCTACCTTAGAATTACATCCCTTCAGACTGGCAGCAATTTATCATTGACATGTTAAATACCTCCTAGAACGGGTGGTGGACAACTATGGCCCTTTTATGACCTGTGGACTTCAGCTCTGAGGATTGATGGCTGGCTCAGGAATTCTGGGAGTTGAAATCCACAGGTCGTAAAGGGGCCATAGCTGCCCACCCATTCCAGAAAACGGGAAACTTGGTACAGCAAGAAATGGGTTAGAGAGCACATTTTCTTTTCCCATGCTAGAAGCCTAAAAGGAATTTGTACACACCAGTTATCTCCTAACCAAAACCTCTGTAGACACAACATAGTTATGAAGATCAAGGACATTTTTTTAGTGCAAGGGAGATTCATACCATAAATCCAAACAGATTTATGCTTATCAGTTGTTTATACTCAATGGTATTCACAGCTAAGATGGTGGACCCAGAATGAAAAGATTCGGGAGGCCCATCTGACCACAGAACTTATTTGATAATTTTATCTACTTTCTGTCTCAGCCAAACAAATCTCACCATCATACTGTTGTAAGAATAAACAAAGTAAGCTAGGGCACATTGAGCTACCAGGTGAAAGGCAGGATGCCAACAAAAATAAATACAAATAGATAAAAGGGGGGGGTTTGAGGAGAGAGACATGCTCTTTTCTGAACAGCAGCTCCTAAATTATGTTGTTTCTTACTACTATTTTTATTTTAAGTCACATAATTCACACAGGTACATAAGGCAAATCCAGACAATTAAACGGGCAAATAAATATTTTCACACCATTGATTGTGGCCTGAAGAGACTGCTGTTTATGGATATAAATGGCAGATGCTGTCCATTTCGGATAGCAAGATGGGCAGTATATATGTAGCATGTATGAAAATAAATAAAACAAATTACATCGGCTGTTAGATATCTGTTTAAAAGGAAGGCAGTACTAATAAATGCCTAGACTTGAAGACATTTTCCTTTCTTAGGGTATGCTAAACCTGTCTTCCTTTCCAAGGATTGGAAAGCAGCTTATGTTTAAAAAGCTGCATTAGAAAACATTCACAATAATCAATATCAACATATATTCACCAGAATAGCAAAGGTATCGTTAAAAACAACTGAGCACCATGAGTGGTAATAGAATATTTCAAAGCCCAGTCACTTTTAACCTATTTTCCCCTAGAAGGGAGCAAGGCTGATGCTGCAGTTCTCAAAGCTGAGTTTTTCACGGAAAGGGGGAATTAAAAAAATGGCTACAGCCTAAGAAATGAAAATCTGCCCCAACATAAGCCACTGCCAAGGACTCAATAATTCTACTTTTTAAACACATATTACAATCTTATAAATTAAAAGCAGAGCCAAGATAATAACAACACTTGCATTTTTGCACTGGAGCATCTTAGTTGAAGAGAAACAGGATTTAATTTTGCTAGAGCCGAACCAAAAATGAGACCAGGTTTATGCGATTAATCTAATCCTGACTTCTGGAATATGGTGAAATAATTGTAAATCTTAAACATGTAGAATAGACTAACACATGATAGAATAATGGCTGCTGAATGGTAAGAGGGTGTAAACCGCACCCAGAACTTACTTTTCAAGAATTCCTTTCTGAAGATCTTGTGTAAAATCAAAACGTTTTGCAATTGACAAAAGCGATAGTGCAAACTCTGGACCTATAATGAAGGAGGATATATCAATCAGGGCACTCTAAGCATCATAATCAGAATTGCAGCTCCCCTAATTGTACCACTACCTCCTTAGGTATTCCCAGGCTCCTGGTCCCATCTAACATAAATGGGGTGCTGGCATGTTGCAAAATAAACTCCCTGTGCGTACTGTCAAGAACATATTCAGGCCCTGTGATTTTTATCTAGGGCAATGATGGCGAACCTTTTTGTCCTCACGTGCTGAAAGCACGTGTGTGACAGTGCACACGTGCCTGCCCACACCCATAATGCAATGCACCTTACCCCCTGCACATGCGTGTGTGCCCCACCCCCCCCGTGGCCCATTTTGGGCCTAGCAGCCTCCATGAAGTCTCCTGGGACCAAAAACTGGGTGCGGGGAGGGGATCGCACCCCTTTGCGCTCCCCCCGTGCATATATGCACATCTCACACATGTGCAGCAGAGACCCAAAAATCAGCTGGCTGGTTGGAGGTGTGCATGCATGCGCTGGGCGACGGCTCGTGTGCCTGCAGAGAGGGCTCCACATGCCACCTAGCATGTGTGCCATAGGTTCGCCATCACGGATCTAAAGTATGTTTGCTGTCTACATTTTGGGACCGGGTACATTGGTATTTTTCTCTACTTAGATGCAAATCAAGTGTCAGTAACTAGATTTTCTTTGAAATGAATATTCTGTTGCAATTTGTGATATCAAATATGCAAGTTATTATCCTCAGACACTGTCTATTCCTCCTATTCATTTTCTTAGCCAATTACTTGTCTCCAAGTCTCATCAGCATTAGACACTTTATTAACCAACCAATGACATATGCTTAAAATTCCAGATATGCTTATTGGCCCAAAGAACATCAATGTTTTAAAAAATTAAAGCATGTCTACCTAAACCCACAAAAGGAAGTAAGAGCATTTTTACCCTAAACGAATATTGCGTAGAGAAAAGGTATCTCCCCAGTGCTTGAAAAAACTGAGTCCTCGAGTTATGACCACAATTGAGCCCAAAATGTCTATTGCTACGTGAGACAGATGTTAAATGAGCTTTGCCCCATTTTAAGACTTTTCTTGACTCAGTTGTTAAATGAATCACTGCAGATGTTAAGTTAGCAATCCAGTTGTTAAATGAATCTGGCTTCCCCATTGCCTTTGCTTGCCGGAAGGTTGTAAAAGATGTTCATGTGACCCTGGGACACTGGCATTGTCATAAATAAGAGTCTGTTGCCAAGCATCTGGATTGTAATCATATAACCGTGGGGATGCTGCAACAGACATAAATGGGAAAAATGATCATAAGTCACTTTTTTTCAGTGATGTTGTAACTTATAACAGTCCACTAAATGAACTGTTGATGTTGAAGACTACCTGCATTTGCTCACTTACACATTTCTGCAGTTTTAGGACTCATAGATAGCTGACTAGCTAATTTGTCTAACCAACCATCTGAGTGACCAGATTTCGATGCATCAAGAAGGTACCATTGAGCTGTTTGGTGTAGTGGTTAAGGCACCGGGTTAAAAACTGGGAGACTGAGTTCCAATCCCGCCTTAGACAGGAAACCAGCTGGGTGATCTTGGGCCAGTCAACTCTCTCTCAGCCCTAGGGAGAAGGCAATGGCAAACCACTTTTGAAATCTTACTAAGGAAAACTGCAGGGACCAATCCAGGAAGTTGCCAGGAGTCAAAAATGACTTGAAGTGATCAAATATTTTAAAAAATTGAGATGAACTATACTCATTTTGAAAAGTAAAAGAACAACACACGTACAAGCGGGTATGATACAGTTAAAGGGTAATAGGTTACCTTTGATTTTTTTCAACTGCATTTCGGTAGACAATTCTAGCCAGTTCACCATTAGGATGTCCTCAGAAAAACTGAACTCACCCTACAAATCAAGAGAAAACGACTCTTTTATGATTAACAGTTTTTTTCTTGGATTTTTCCAGAGAAAACTTTACAGCATTGTCTGAAAACATGAACACAATCACCCTACAGGTAACCCACAAATGTAAGACAACTTCGGATTTCAAAAACCCTCAGCTATCTTCTGGAATGAGGCCAGAATGGTTGCTGGAGAAGTGGGGGGGGTGTTCGTGGGGAGGAACAAAACTGAGAAGCGCTAACCAGACCCCCACTAACCTCAATTTCTTGGGTCATGGGAATCCCAACGCTCCCATCTAGGATGAGCATATACACAGACCAGTTCTACTGGAGAAAGCAATCTTGAATGGACCTCAAGGCCAAGCCATTTAGGGTACTCTAAGGGTCAAACCCAAAATTTTGGATGATAACCCCAGTGACAATGCCTGCAGTGGAATTTGGGAGGAACTGCTCTTATATATCAGCAGGCCAGCCATTGCTTTCTGTCCCAGCTGTGGCTTCTGAGTAGTTATTTTCATACTGAAAGTTCTCTGCTGTGGAAAATAGAACTAACTCTATCTGTCTGTCTGTCTGTCTCTCTCTGTGTGTGTGTCTATCTATCTACCTATCATCTATCTATCTATCTATCTATCTATCTATCTATCTATCTATCTATCTATCTATCTATCTATCTATCTATGGGGAAGGCCATCATACAAAACAATTAACTGAGCTCAGAACTGAAGAGAATATTCCAAACTGATTACATATATTGAAAATTGGCATAGTCATTTTCTTTCCTTTGTCTTTTTTTAAATAAAGGTGATTTGGCAGAATTAAACCATACGTCATAATCCACAAAAGGCTTTCTTCTTTAGTAGAAAGCCTTGTGACATTCTGATCTTTCTATCATACTCTGTCAAACTTGATCTATCATTCTTAATAAAAGCAAATGGTGGTACAGATCTTGAACTCTAATATTCAAGTACCTCCTAATCAATTCCATCTTTCAGTGAGATTCAAATCAAGGCATCATATTCTTCTTTCCCTGATATTTATTAGCATTGCCATATATACCTCAAAAAAAAACAACATGCCTGAAATAGCGCGGGGGGGGGGGGGGATTACAGTGTTTCCATGAGAATCAATTGCAATTGATTGGGGGGCATTGTTAAGAAAAATGAATATCTCTTCTTTAAACAATATTTCTAACATAGCCCAACAACAGCATTACCACATCTAATTTTAAAGTCATGGTTTACCTTTCTGGTACAGTTGCTTTCAATGAGCAACTGAGGGTAGAAAAAGGCTTTAAAAACAAAGACCTATCACAAAACTCCAGCCCTTGCTAAGGATCAGATCCACACATCTTTTACAACAATTGTAAAACATTTTTTCCTCATTGGTTTTTGGTGCTTAGGCATTGGAAAGGCCATATTGCTAACCTGCTACAAATCTTGGAATTGGATGGGTTCTAATTCAATGAAAGGAGGGTTGAAAATAGGTTTTAAAAAACAACAAACACCTGGTACATGTTTATACAGGTTATGATCTCTAGAAGTGCAAATGGAAGCAATGAATTTTGTAGTATCGTCTGCATCCCACCTTCATAACAACCACTGCCTACGGATAAAAGTCTTCCACTGTTTATCTGCTGTGTTTTCACATTCTGATTTAGCAATGGAAGGACATCAAAACTTGGGCAAGAAAAGAAGAATGTGGGAGAGTTTCTTCTTAATCAGGCAATCTGCTTTGAAGCCCAAGTGCACACAACAAATAGGTGCTATTGGATTCATTTACTAAACTATAGCAAGTGCAGGAAAGCCATTTGCACAATATGCAATAATTGTTCTCACCATTAACCTGAATGCTTCCACTTGACAAGTTAAATTAATAAGTAACACAGAGAGGAGAATATTTCCACTAACAATGATTTCTTACTAAATCTATGTTTGCTTGCTCAAATTCTTTCTTCTTTCCCTTTGCTTTTCTACATGCTCAGCTCCATTCTAAATACTAGGAAAGGACACAGCAAAAGAAAAAGGGAAGGGAAAAGAAAGAAAATGGGGAAGGGGAAGAGAATTAATAATGTATCAAGATATTCAACATTACAAAGAACACAATCATAGCTTCCTGGTTAAAAAGCAGCCCTTATTAATACTGTGCTTAAAGCACTGTTAAATAGTTATGCCACAGGATATTTGTATCCTGTAACTAACCAAGTCGCATCCTTTAACAATGAGTGCAAGGACTCAAAATTATATATGCACCCCAGCACACATTTTGTCTTGATTAATTAGGTCAGTTTTGTGGACTGCCTCTCTTTCTCCAACTACTGTCATTTAACCAGAAAAAGCCTTCAGAAAAAATAATATAATTGAAAGATAGGAATACATCATTGGAATTTACTGCTGCCAATAGCCTGCCATATATGGACAGTGTACATGGTGTTCAAATGTTAAGAGCATGAAGACAACCTGACAACATAACTCCAAATGCAAATGTGTTGTCTTTTGGTTGGTGGGATTTTTAAAAAAAACTAACATTTCTTCTGCATTTCCATTAGGCAAAGAAAAACATGGTTTCTCCCCCCTCATTTTTGCTAAAAAATATATTTTTTTCATTATACGTATAGCAGCTACTAGCATTACCTAACCATTACTGAGGCAATATAAGGTGTGTGTCTCTATTAGTACTATATTGGAAGAGCAATGATCGGATAATTGTCAAAAATACTCTCAAGCTGCTGATGAAAAATGGCACTGAAGAACCTCTGGGTGACTTTGGGCCAATCACTTTCCTCTCAACCCAACTCACAGCACAGACCTGTTGTGGGGAAAATAGGAGATGGAAGGGGGACTGTTATATTTGCCACCTTGAGTTGTATAAGAAAAAAAAGTGGGATGAATTTTTTTTTTTAATCTACCTCTTTTTCTCCTGAAACATATAAGCATAGAGGAAGTCCTCCTTAGTGACTGCAACTGGTACTGGCAACTCTGCCATTAAATGATGTGGGTTGCTAAGCAAAACATCATATGACCAAACTTGCCACATTACTTATGCTGTGATCGTTAAACAAATCACCCACATTACCACAACTTGTGTTTTTACTACCATTGACTTTATTTGTCAGAAGACATTTATGAAACATACAAATAGTGCTCACATGACCATGGGGCACGGTGATGGTGGTAAATGCCCACCACTTGTGAAGCGTCTGAACCTTGATCACATGACCACAGGGACGTTGTAACGGTCGTGGATGTGAGGTCATAAAGTTGCTTTTTCAGTGCTGTGGTAACTTTGAACAACTGCTAAACAAGGCAGTTAAGCAAGGTCTACCTCTACACCCAAGAACACCTTGTAATCTATAACTCAAAGATAAAATTTCCCAGCAAAGATGAACAACCCTGATGATATTTTATTCTTCGTGACAAGGAACAGATCATCGTATTTCTCCTATACGTTACTGCAGAGAGAGAAGGGAGGGAGAACCACCTGCCTACCTCTTGATAAAGTTTAGGAGAGTCAGGATGGAAACGCAATGCACGAAGGAACAACTGCCGAGCACTTTCTGATGACAGGCGGTCTTCCATCTCCCATTTTGCAGCCATGATCCACAAAGCTGATCAAAGAGACAGAAAAGATTATAGAAGACAGCCAATACAAGAATGGGGCATCAAATTAGAGATCAACCCAAAAAGAAATGCTTAATCTTTGCTATTTACAACAGCCAAGCCAGCATGGCCAAGGAAGAGGAAAGTTGTAACTCAGCAATGTGGGAAAGTCAGAGGTTCCTATTCCGTGCTAGATAATGTTACTATGATTCCTAGACAAAATGATGCATTGTATATCCAATATCATATTTCAGCATGGGTCATGTCTTTCATTTTCATAACACTTGAAATATATTCATGTCAAGCCTCTTCTGCAAAAGCTAGAATTATCAAAAATTCCCATTATGTGTGTGTCTGTATGTGTCTAAAAAATGTGAAATTAAACCACATTTAAAACAATATAGGTAGTCCTTGACTTATGGCTGGTCACTTAGCAACCATTAAAAGTTACAACGGACCACCCCAAAAGATACTTACAATCCAGTTCCAAAGTTTGCAGCATCCCACGATCACATGGCTATAAATTACCGCAGATTTGTCAAAAACTAGCGTTAACTTCCAGTTTGCAGCAAAAAAAGCCCCATGGCGAACAATACATTTTGCTTAATGACCACAGCATTCACTTAATAAAACTGCCACAAAAACATATTAGAACATTGGGTCTAGTTCTATAATCTGCTTTATGACCATAGGTAGGCTTCATTATGGTCACAAGTTGAGGCCTAACTGTAATTAAAAACATATCAGAAAAACCTCTCAGATATCCTCAACTTCATCAGCCAAATTCTGTTTAAATTCTGTTAATTAAAAAGATTTGTGCTTCTTGCAAGAACTATGAACATGAAGATAACCCATGTACCTGGTTTGTTGGGATGAAGGGCTAACATGGAAGAAAACACCTTGCTCAACTGTATTTTCTTGTTCTATAAGGAAACAGAAACCTGATTGTAGTTATGCATTTCAATATGAAACCAAATTATTTTCACCGCAGAGGACTTGAATTTTGTTGATCTAACAAGAGTAGAGACAGATGCAAGCCTTCGAAGGATTGAAGCAAGGATTGAACTCACTATATCTACATTTTCCATAATTAAGATTGGGAATGGTTGGGAATAATTAAATAGCACTAAATTTGGAAAGTAAAAGAAACAATATCCCTATTCACCCAGAAATGTACATATTCTCTTCCTTCACCCAGAAATGTACATATTCTCTTCCTTCTTGGCAGATTGTATGGGTTAATTGACTTAGCTTAATTAACAAACAAACCAATTTTGATTCTACAATTTTCATATGGCAAAGATTCTACGGCAATACTTGATATAATTTCCAGAAGGGTAAAAGGAATACTTCACTAACAGCGCAAGTCCCATAAATGGAGTATCAAAATTAAGTATTTTGTCCTGAATGACTATTTTGCCCACACCTGATGGTTTTGCTTCCTGCCCTTAACTAATTCCTCTGGAGAGCCAAAACATTTTATACTGCAAATGCTACATTCAAGCTGCATATTCCAATAAATGGGACAGTGCACCGCTGTATAAAAAAATTAAAAGGAGGAAGCTCAGTTCAAATAATAAAATACAAGCTGATTACAATAAAATTATATCCACTCACCCATTCCTTGCAAAATGCAATATGAGACAGCCACAGCTGAAGGTCATCCTGTTGGAGCAAGAGAAAGGGAAAAGGAATCAGCTGAGAACTCATGACCACTCGTTCATTCCAATGCTCTCTAGATCATCAGGAACTGGGAGGAAAAGAAGCAAACCAAGCAAGCATTTAGAAATGGGAGGTGTCTATGCAGATGTAAGTAGTCCTCAGCTTACTTCCATTTGTTCAGGGACCATTCAAAATTAGTGGTGCTGAAAAAATGAAAGCATCATCAATATTCAAAGCTCCAGCCCCTGCTATCACACAATCACGATCCACTATAGCACCCTGCTTGTGATTATAACCTCACAGGGAACTGTGTGATCACCATTTGCAACCTTCCCTGCCAGCTTCTGATAAGCAAAGTCAATGGAGAAGCCAACAGGAAAGGTCACAAATCCCTCTGGTAAGTCTGTGTGGCCTGCAGTGGGTCTCCCAAACCCTCCCCCAGCCTCCCTTGACCCACAGGCAGCCTATGCTGGGCTTCTCCAGTCCTTCACCAATATCCCTTGACTCCTGTGTGGCCTATGCCATGCCTCCCAAATTCACTCCACCTTCCCGCAATCTTACCTGGGACTCCCACCACTTTCTTTGCACCCTAGGAGAGAAAAACGTGCCGCTACCTAGGATTGAACTCTTAACCTTCCAAATGGGAGGTGGGAGTCTTTACCATTAGGCCACTATGCTGCTCATGGAAAATGTCTAACAATGTTTACAATCTATATAGAAGTTGCTGTACTTTTAAGGCTTCTCTTCCATGCTTCACCCAGGTCTTGCTGGAAGGCAACCAATGTCATGTAACACTCTACAAAACTTCTAGATGAGATTAAACTGCAGTTTCCATCGCTCCTGTCATTCTGGAGGGGGAGAGGAGAATATGGCAATTGAGACCAGGATTGACCCCACTAAGTGATGTAATCCAGGAAGTCCCAGTTGCCATTGTCACCCCAAGACATGCAGGATGTTAAGTGGAAAGCAATGGGAATCCCAGGTAAGAAGCATGGGAATGCACACCCCCCCCAGGTGGAGGAGGTCCTGTGTTGGTCTCATGTAAATTGGGGAAGGGGGATGCAACAGTGGTGCGCAAGCACAAGGAGGCCAAGGGAAGAAATGTGAGATCTACACTAGTGCAAGGAGGCCAATGGAAAGAGGCATAGCAGAATGCGCAGGAAAGCAAAGGGGGAATTGCCAGAGCAACTTGCAAATTTCCCTGTCCGCCTTCCCATTGATTTTGCTTGTGGGAAACTGGCAGGGAAGGTTGCAAATGGTGATCATATGACTGCAGGGCACTGCAACTATTGTAAGCACGATTTGATTGAAAACATCTGGACCAGTCGCAAATACCACTTGTTCATTCACAACTTTAAACAGTAATTGAATGAGTGACTTGTAAGCAAGGACTAGCTATATACCTGTATTATCCCATGTCATATATTTTATAATGAAAAACAAGAAATTCAGTACTAAAAACTAGATACAGCCATTTAGCAGCTACCTTGTTTAGCAATTGTTCACAACTACAATGATAATAACAAAAAAATAATCATTTTTCTGACCAATGAGCGTACTTACTTTCTGACCAAATTTCATGTGTCTGCCAATAACACACACTGGTGAGCTGTACAAGAAAACTTTATCTAAATGTGACCTCAAGAACCAGCCTTTGCAGCCTCTCTTTTTCTCTGCAATGTATTCGCTTAACAACAATTTTGTTTCTGAGATAAGAAATTAATTTCAATCACTAAACATGGAGAGAGTGCACTTGCTGAATTTTGATTCATACATAAAGAAATGACTCTATTTGCTTATTTTTAATAGCATCCAAAAATTAGAAAAAAGCAATTTCTGCAATAGCAATAGGTTTACCTTCCATTTTGTTGTAGCACGCTTGAAAACGCCATGGATTCTTTGCACAATTGAATATTCAATCTCTTCTTTCTTAAACGAATATCCAATGCGCTAAAGGAAAAGAACAGAGCTGTCATGGGTACAGATTTTAAAATCTCCATACGCTTTTTCAAATGATCAGTCCCTGGATAACTTACCAGTCTTCGTGTCTTAATCAGTTCCAAGAGGTTGATTTCATACTGCGAGAAAAAAAGATCAACAATAATTCAAGAATTACCATGCTGAATAGATTGTCACTGCCAAGCTTTACATTTTTAGCATTTCTTGAATGCATAACAGCTACAAGTGAAGCACATTGCCAATAACGGTTCCACCACAAATCCGCGAAGCCCTTATCCGCAGAGACATAAGCGCGAAGACTAATTCGCGCCGTTCTAAGCGCTAAGGAAAAACGCGACCCTACCGCGATGACATAATCGCGGAGGGCAAATTCGCGCATTCCCAAGCACTCAGTACCCTAAACCTAACCCTAAACCTAACCCTAACGCTAAATCTAACGGTAAACCTAACCCTAAACCTAACCCTAAAACAAACCCCTAAACCTAATCCTAACCCTTACCTTAATTGAAGTCGGCTTTCTGCCGTGGCGCCGTTTTAAAGCGCCCTTCTGTTGCCGCGCTGTTGTCGCAGTGGTGATGACGTCGCGGCTTTAGCGCCGCGATTTTATCACCGCGATTTTGACGAGCACGGTTTTGTCGTGCCACGGCCAATAACACAAGCAATTAATCAAGAATTACTCTAATCCCCCATCCAATAAATTAATAGCAAAGTAATTTTTGAATGCTCATTCTTAGGCAGCCAAGTACTATCTGTTGTGGCCCGTCAGCAGCCAGCAGAGCTGGCAGCAGATTCAGGCAGTGAGGAGGTTGGGGAGGAACATGGGCCAGTCCTGGAGTCTGGGGAAGGCTTTTACAAGTGCTCTGTGTTGGAGGCAGAGATGGGGCCAGGGCTGTCCGACAGTTATCAGCTGCCTTCACAGTCAGACATCAGTGAGGCAGATGAACAGCTGGAGCCTGTTCCCAGTGTGCACATGTGCAGAGTTGTCAGGAAAAGGGAACAGGTGAAGAACAGGGGTCGACTTGGGAATAAGGCCACAGGTGACAATGAATGGCCCCTTCCAGAGGGAAAAGAAGAAGAGCGAAAGGGGAGTGGAGTTTGCAGGAAACAATTAGTTCACTTAATTGGTTTGTAACTTTCTGAGACTCTTTGACAAGTTTTGCAGATATCAGCCTGTCAGCTGTCTAAGCCAAATACTGTCTGTGACTAAATCCTCCCTTGAAAGATTTGTTGGATGTAAGTGAGCAGAATTTACAGTAAATTAATAAAAGGGGTTTTTGTCTGAACCAGGAGCTTGCTTCATGCTCTTGGGAAGCCTCGGTCAGAACAATATCCACACTAATGAAGGTATTTGCAAGATGGAGAGAAGCCCAAGATTTACTGTCCTGATCTTTCCTGGCCAGTACTAATACCATTTGGGAAACCCCAAAGTTTGCAGAAGGCTAAGAAGTAAATGGAATGAGGGGATCAACCAGCAGTCTCAAAAGATACTATGTGATCAACAGCCTGATCAAAAGTACAGGTAGTCAACTTACAACAGTTCATTTAATGACCATTCAAAATTACAACGGCACTGAAATAAGTGACTTACAATCGTTTTTCACACTTCTGACTGTTGCAGCATTCCCCATGGTCACATGATTTACACTGGGATACTTGACAACTGGTTCATATTTATGACGGTCGCAGTGACTGGGGTCATGCGAACACTTTTTTGCAACCTTCTGACAAGCAGAGAGAATGAGGAAGCCAGATTCACTTAACAACCATGTTACCGTACTAATTTAACAACTGCAGTGATTCACTTAATAAATGTGGCAAGAAAAGTTGTAAAGTGGGGCAAAGCTCACTTAACAACATGAATTTTGGGCTCAATTGTGATCGTAAGTTGAAGACCACCTGTAATTCACACTGTAAGATGTAGTTGTTACCCCCATTTATAATCATTCAGAATTCTAAAATAAAGAAGTGTAACAATTCAGCTTATATTGAATTGTATTGTTTGGATTTCAGGCTTGCCACATTTTCTACTGTGGGAAAATGGGAGGGGGGATTATACAGAGTATGGGTGATATGTAGCCATAACAAAATTCCTTTTCAGAAAGTCAAGGTCGCCTTGTCCCTGCACCTGGACGGATGTGGATGGAAGGACTCTTCCTTCGTGGCAATTATTTACTAGACCATGTGATGGGCTTCTGCGTGTTGGGGCAGGGTCTTGAACTTTCAACTGAGAAGGTTTCAAATTTGGGTTTTCCCAGATGTGCCAATATGACATCTCTAATAAAATGGAACTTTGAGGAAAGTCAAACCTCGGAGTCTTCTTTTGTTGGGGGTGTTACTTGGAACCCTGACATTGTTCAGGTTACTCACCTGCTTAGATCCCCATGCTTTGTTTGTTTTATTACATTTATATACTGTCCATGTCCCCAAGAGATTCTCTACTTAACAGATTCTCCAAAGGGGAGGTAAGGGAGAAGATAATAAGGTCTACCCATCATTCCCTGGCAGGCAAGTTTTGCTCTGCTTTCCTCAATCTACTTCCATCAGTCTGCAGCGTGGCTCATTTGTATGAATGGATGTACATTTTCTGTATTCCTCTCCTAATAAGTATATTTAATGTAATACCATTTTATCCAATTAATAATCTGTTAGGCCTGCCACATCTCAAATAATCTATTTTGTATAAGGAAGGATCATAGCTGAGTGACAAGTAATCTCTTCATAAACTCCCAGTGAAATACCTCTAGGTAGGACTGAAAGTCTGGAGAATAGTAACATTAAGCAATATTCAGCAAAGTAGGCCAACGGTTTGGTTGGGTGGAGGTTTCTTACATTTTTCACACACCTTCAGATCTTGCTGAATTTCAAACAGTCCTAGCAAATGTGGAATTTGGAATTCAATAAAAATCTGATGGGTCACACATTACCCATTCTAATATAGTTGCTTTCTCCTACCTCCTATCTTCATGGGTGTACAGATAATCCTCACAACCACAACTGAGCCAAAAATTTATGTTGCTAAGTGACACATTTGTTAACTGAGTTTGGCCCCATTTTACAATCTTTCTTGCCATAATTGTGAAGTGGCACACTGTTAGTATCACAGTTGTCAAGTGAATCTGGCTTCCCCATTGATTTTGCTTGTCAGTAGGTTGCAAAATGTGATCACGTGACCTTGGGACACAGCAACAGTCTTAAAGCATGAACCAGTTGCCAAGCACCTGAATTTTGATCGCAGGACTCTGGGGATGCTGCAGTGGTCATAAGTGTGAAAAATGGTCATAAGTGATTATGAGCCCTGATGACGCAGTGGTTAGAATGCAGTACCGCCGGATACTACTGCTGATTGCCTGCAATTTGGCAGTTCAAATCTCACCAGGCTGAAGGTTGACTCAGCCTTCCAGCCTTCCGAGGTGAGTAAAATGAGGACCCAGATTGTTGGGGACAATAGGCTGATTCTATAAACCAGTTAGAGAGGGCTGTAAAGCACTGTGAAGCGGTATATAAGTCTAAGTGCTGTTGCTGTCACTTTTTTCAGTGCCACTGTATCTTCAAATGGTCACTAAGTGAACTGATGTAAGTCAAGGACTACCGGTATAGAGCCCTCATCAATTATTCACAAAATTTGCTTTTAGAGGGCAGGAGGCAACATTCCCTCTAATTTCTGACAAACCAAGCATTTGTGCACAAATCTATGAACCGGCACTGAAGATATAGAACTTTGTTGCAGCAAAGATCAGCAAAGTTATGAATACCACAAAATTGAGATTGGAGTCATTTGCCTTAACATCCTAATGACAGAATGCAATAGAATTCTGAAATAGGTCAGAACAAACAGATATTGCAGATTATGCAAAAAAATCCATCTAAATCTAGAGCTGACAATTTGGGATATAGAGTCTCCTGTATGAGCAGGTGGTTGGACTAGAAGACCCCAAGGTCCCTTCTATATCCGTTATTCTGTGATTGATATAGGTAGTCCTCAACTCACAACCATTTATTTAATGACCATTCAAAGTTACAATGGCAGTGCAAAAAGTGAAATTTTTACACTTACAACTGTTGCAGCATTCCCAATCAAAATTCAGGTGCCTGGCAACTGGCATGTATTTATAATACTTGCACAGGTCATGTGATCAACATTAATCTTCCCAGCCAGCTTTGGACAAGATTCTCTTAACAACTGCAGTGATTTGCTTAACAACTGTGACAAAAATTTTCTAAAATGAGATACAACTTACTTAACACCTTCCTTGCTTAGGAAAATAAATGTTGGGCTCAATTGTGGTCATAAATTGAGGACTACCCGTATGCATTCTCCCTACTGAGTGCCAAACTTCTAACTTAAAAAAAAGTCATGCAAAATAGTCTGAATTTACAATAGTTCCTTATTTTCCTAAAATCTCATGAAATGTAATTGATTTCAAATATGTTTTCTATTTTCAAAAATTTAAATGCTTTGGGAGGTTCCTGTGACATATCTGAACTAATGGAAAGTTTACCTTTCCCCTAAGTAACATTTTATCGCATCCCATTGCAGGTTCACTTTAAGAAAGAAACAATTTGAAGTAGTTAGTGGCAGAATAAACAATGTATCATAGATGCATTCATATCAACAGATAAAAATACACAGAAAAAGATCTGTGTGAGAAAACTACCTGTATATAACTAATGAAGTCTTTCTTGTGAAGTGCTCTCCGCTGTATCTTATATTCAAGAGCTGAGACCTTCTTAATGACAGCCCTGCAAAAATAAAGGCAGAATCCTTTCGTTAGGTTAGGTTTATTGGATTTATATGCCGCCCTTCTCCCAAGGACTCAGGGCGGCGTACAACATAAAACACATATTACAAAAATTAAAAGGGACATTAAATAAAGTATCCAAAAAAACCCCAATTGATATTTACAATAAAAATTTAAAAATTAAATTAAAATTAACAACTAAATTAATCCTATATTTTATTCTATTCAGGCCAGCCCAGCTTGCTGAAAAACCCAACTTTTTAGGGTGCGTCGGAAGGATCGAAGGTCGGGGATTATGCGAAGCTCCGGGGGCAGCTCATTCCAGAGGGAAGGCACTCCCACAGAGAAGGCTCTCCCCCTGGGGGTCATTAGCCGACACTGTCTGGCTGATAGCACCCTGAGGAGGCCAACTCTGTGGGATCGCACTGGACAGTGGGAGGCTACTGGTGGCAGTAGGTGGTCTCACAGGTACCCTGGGCCTAAGCCATGGAGTGCTTTAAAGGTCATAATTAGAACGTTACAGTAGTCCAGGCGAGAAAGGACGAGGGCATGAGTGACTGTGCAGAGCATCCCGATCCAGAAAGGGGTGCAACTGACATATCAGGCGAACCTGGTAAAAGGCCCCCCTGGTCACGGCCGTCAGGTGTTCCTCTAAACTAAGCCGCGTATCCAGGAGGACGCCCAGATTGTGGGCCCTCTCTGAGGGGGCTAAAATTTCTCCCTCTATCATCAAAGATGGTACAAGATGCACAAATCGGGATAATGGAAACCACAGCCACTAAGTCTTGGAGGGATTGAGCTTGAGCCTGTTCCTCCCCATCCAGATCCGCACAGCCTCCAGGCATCGGGACATCACATCGAGGGCATCGTTTGGGTGGTTTGGGGTAGAGATGAAAAGTTGGGTATCATCAGCATATTGATGATACCGTACCCCAAAACCACGGATGATCTCACCCAGTGGTTTCATATATATGTTGAACAGGAGGGGTGAGAGAACCGACCCCTGGGGCACCCCACAAGTGATGCGCCTCGGGATCAATCCCTGTCCTCCCGTCAACACGAACAGCGACCGATCCGACAGGTAGGAGGAGAACCACCACAAAACAGTGCCCCCCCACTCCCACCCACCCACCCACCCGAGTCATCACAGTAGGATACCATGGTCAATGGTATCGAAAGCCGCCAAGAGATCTAATAGGACCAGGACAGAGGAGCAGCCCCTGTTCCAGGCCCGCCAGAGATCACCGCCAGAAACCCGACTGAAACGGATCCAGGTAGGCAGCTTCATCCAGGTACTGGGGAAACTGATGTGCTACCACACTCTCGACAACCTTCGCTACAAAGCGAAGGTTGGAGACCGGACGATAGTTGGCTAAAGAAGCTGGGTCCAGGAAAGGCTTCTGAAGGAGGGGCCTCACCATCGCCTCCTTTAAGGCGGTGGGAAAGAACCCTTCTCTCAATGAAGCGTTGGTAATCGCCTGGAGCCAGCCTCGTGTCACCTCCCGGGAAGCTGAAACTAACCAAGAGGGACATGGGTCCAGCACACAAGTGGCAGCACTGAGTCTCCCCATAATCCTGCCCATGCCCTCGGGGGTCACAGGGTCAAACTCATCCCAGATAGTCTCCACAAGATTCATCCCCGTCAACTCGCCCAAATCTACCCAGTCAGAGTCCAAACCTGTCCGAATCCGAGCGATTTTATCCTGCAGATACTGAACAAATTCTTCAGCCCTACCCTGCAAGCGGTCTTTCCCAGTTCCTTGGTTAAGTAAGAAGCGGGTCACCCTAAACAGGGCGGCTGGGCAGTTATCTGCAGTCGCGATAAGAGCGGAAAAATGTTGCCGTTTTGCTGCTTTTATCGCCACTAAATAGGATTTAATATGAATTCTTACTAGTGTTCGATCAGGTTCGGACCAGCTGGCCCTCCAACCACTCTCTAGGCGTCTTTTCCGGCGTTTCATCTCCCGGAGCTCCTCGGTAAACCAGGGATCGACACCGGGTCAGAGGCCGCAAAGGCACAACGCGGTCCAAGACCCCAGTGGCCACCCTATCCCAGGCTTCCACTAGGGCTTTGGTCGAGCTGTGAGCAAGGGATTCAGGAAAAGTCTCAAGCTCCAACAGAAACCTTTCAGAGTCCATCAGGCGCCTGGGGTGGAACCATCTAGTTGGTTCCACCTCTCTGCAGCAAAGGGTAGCAGTATGGTAGTCAAGCCTAATGAGGAAATGATCAGACCATGACAAGGATTGGATAGAAATATCCCCTAAATCTAGATCATTCATTCACTGCCCAGAGACAAAAATCAGGTCGAGCGTGTGTCCCATGTTATGGTGGGGTCTTGAATTAACTGAGTTAGGTTCATAGCCATCATGGAAGCCATGAACTCCCAAGCTGATTTGGATGTCTCGCCAATGGAAGGCAGATTGAAATCCCCCAGGATCATCAGCCTGGGGAAAACAACCGCCAATCCAGCTAACACATTCAGCAGTTCCGATGAAAGGTAGCAGGGAGACAGGTACGTAACAAAAAGGCCCACCTGAACTCCAAGGCCCCATTTCACAAAAAGGGTCTCACACCCGCCTGAGGCACAGTGACCTCCTGAGGTCCGAGACTTCCCCTAATAACTGCCACCACCCCTCCCACCCCTGTCCTGGGCTCTCAGCTGGTGAAATGTCCGGAAGCCTGGTGGGCATAATTCACCAAGGGGAACACCCCCCTCATGGCTCAACCAGGCCATAATGCATGCCAGGTCTGCTCTACCCTCTTGTATGAGGTTGTAAATGAGGGGAACCTTATGCACCACAGACCTGGCGTTAACCGACACCAGCCTGAGACCAGGATCCTGTAATCCCGAGCACCCGGGGGTGCAAGAAGGGCAATGAGGGTCGGAACGCGCGATCGCTCTTAAACAGCAAACCCGATCCCCCAAACATAATTTGGCCCTCGGCCCCCACCATATCTGCCTCTCCCACAAACATTAGAGATGGTAAACCCCCCAATGGAATGGCTTAATGTCTCACCCGGAATCCCAACCCTTCCCAGCACTCCCACCCCGTGCCCATTAGTTAGCTCTGGCCTGTGCCCTGGCAGACTCCCCCTCCCCCCAAAGCTTGTATGAGCCATCTGGATCAAACACCCCTCCCCTTAAAATTTGATTTAAAAACCCCTGTAAGAAATCCCTAAGAAGTCTCTTCTTCGCATGCCTCCTCTCGGGATCCCAAGATCCGTCATTAATAAAGTGTCTTGATAGGCAAGAAGGCCATCCCCAGGAAAGGGGGGGTTCCCGAAGGGAGTAAAGTTCTGTTGCAGTATAAAATAGAGGAGAGTGTGGCATCAACCAAACGGGATGACATCATGGGGAGATGGAACAGGGAGATGACATGTCCGGGGGAGGGGGGGGGAGCCGACAGTGTTCGTAAATTCTGATTTATATTAATAGCAGTTTTAACTGTTCTGTCGTGTCTGATTTTTGGCAACTTTATAGGCAAATGCTCTCCATGCGCCCCTGTCAAGCACAGCTTCTTTCAATTGTTTGAGTTGATGGATTTTTTTTAATGCCACCAATTACCCTAGACAAGTTGTGGCATAATATAGGTGGAAGATGGAAGGGTATCCACATATAAATACAGGCAGTCCTTGACTTACAATAGTTCATTTTGTGACTGTTCAAAATTACAATAGCACTGAAAAAAGTGACATGTCTGTTCACCCTTACCGTGACCCGTCAAAACCGCGCTCGACTAAGCCGCGCCTGATTAAACTGTGTCGCTGACGTAATCAACAGGGCGACAACAGCCAGCGCGGAGAAAGAAGGGCGCTTTAAATAGCGCTTTGAAAGCAAGCCGATTCAACTTAAGGTAAGGGTTAGGTTTAGGGTTAGCTTTAGGGTTAGGTTTAGGGATAGGTTAAGGGTTAGGGTTAGGTTTAGGGTTAGGTTAAGGGTTAGGTTTAGGTTTAGGATTAGGTTTAGGGGGGTTAGGTTTAGGTTTAGGTGTTAATTTTAGGTTTAGGGTTTACAGCGTGCTTCTGTCTCCGCGCTGTTGTCGCTCTGTTGATGACGTCAGCGACGCGGTTTAGTCGGGCGCGGTTTAGTTGGGCGCGGTTTTGTGGTGGAACCCACCCTTACAACTATTGCAACCTCCCCATAGTCATGTGATTCAAGTGCTTGGCAACTGGTTCATATTTATGACCATTTCAGGGGACACTGTGACCATCTTTTGTGACCTTCTGACAAGCTAAGTCCCTGGGGAAGCCAGATTCACTTAACAACAGTCTTGCTAACTTAACAACTGCTGTGACTCCCTTAACAATTGTGGCAAGCAAGGTCATAAAATGCGGCAAAACTCACTTAACAAGTGCCTCACTTAGCAACCGAAATTTGCGGTTCAATTGTGGCCCTAAGTCGAGGACCACCTGTATATGGAGGACTTTTAGGATGTCCGGCAAGAAGCCTCCATTAAAGTGATCTTATGCCTTTGTATTGGGACTAAAAGAAATGATAATCCACCTGGAAGACACAAGATTGGAGAAGAGGGTATAAAGCCACCCTTGTGATGGTTTATTCTTAATCAGAAAGATTCCTTCTCCGCTCCCCCCAAATCATGCTTTCTTCCCACCCTTCCCTAGGTACTGTGAACGCCCCTCTTCCACAGACCTCCGCTTTTTACCTGACTTCCTTACGAGTGAACAGCCCGACTCTCTCCAACTGCTCTAGCTCCGGGATTCGGTCCTCGATGCGTTCTTCGATCCTCTCAGCCATAACCAGCAAGAAGCGAGCTGCGTAGCCCTACACAGAACCAAAACCCACGTGGACCGCTCGCCCTCCGCTTCCTGTAGCGATCGACTAGCTACCTCGAAGGGCCGGACCGCTCCTTACCCTTCCGTCTAAAAGCGGCGCGGGATCTACGGTGCTTCCACCTTGCGGCCCCTGGAATAATTGCAGCCTTTCTGGTTTCGGACGGGGAAAAAAATATCAGAGATACGCCGTCTGTGCTGCATGTCTGGCTATATAAGTTATTAGGAAAAAGAAAAAAATACTTGTTGCAAAGAATGGCACTAAAATTCGAAATGGGAACAACCCAGCTTTACCTTCCAGGGTCTGTTATCTGTTTGGGATGGAGAGTTTCGCGGTCCCACCAGGGCTTGAATTTGAGACTTTCTCTGTACTATTAATAGAATTGACAGAGAGTGAAGGAATCGATCCTTAATGCTTTTCTTAGAAAACTCGCTTCCTTACAGGAAGGAAAAAAAATGGCATACCAATGAGATGTTTTCCACTTCCAGCTTTGTGTTTCTGAGTGTCAAAACCCTGTTTGGTTTATGCACTGGTGCAGTTCTAGGCTAGGAGCAAATGTTGCATCCATTGTAGTCAATTTATCTCAAGACAGAGAGCATCCCTAAACTGTGTTTGTCACCCTTCTGCTTCAGTGGCAAAATCATAAGGAATGTTCAGCAGACAATGCTCTTTATTATTGCAAAACTCCAATTTCAGGATTCCCAAAAATAACCCATGCCAGGTAAAGCCGAATAAAATCCATGTTGGTTGTCTGAAGCTGCTCGAGGAAGATAAGCGAGAGGTTTTCTGATCATATAAAACATAGATTAGAAAAAGTACTTGGACAAACCAATAGCCACATAATTTTAATACATTACAGATAGCCAGACTCATCACAATTGAGACCAAAATTTCCATGGCTAAGCCAGTCAATTGTCATGTGAATTTTGCCCCATTTTATGACCTTTCTTGCCACAGTTGTTAAGTGAATCACTGCAATTGTTAAGTTAGTAACACAGCTGTTAACTGAGTCCAGCTTCCCAAATGACTTCACTTGTCAGAAGTTCACAAAAGGTGGTCAAATGACCCTGGGACACTGCAACCACCATACATACACGCCAGTTGTCAAGCACCTGAATTTTGATCATGCAACCACAGGAAGTTGGTCTCTGACAGAAAATCACTTGAAGAAACTAGAAGCATTTGAAATGTGAATTTACAGATGGCTGTTTTGTATAAACTGGATTGACAAAATCACAAATGAGGTAATAAGCCACCCGGGAAAGCAAAGGGAAATCATCAAAGCCATTAAAAAGCAAAAGTTAAGAACATTTTGGATATGTGATGCAGCACCTAGAAAAATATGGCATACTTCACTTAATCCTCCAGAAAAAAATTGAAGGCAAATGAGGTCCAGGCAGAAGAAGATGGTCACATCATGGCTTCAAAACCTAAGGGACTGGTTTGGACAAAACTCAGCAGCACTTATTCATGCGGCTGTTGACAAAAATAGGATTGCCAACATGATCGACAATGTCTGATGACGGATATGGCACAAGAAAAAGAAGACCACAGGGATGCTGCAACAGTCTTAAGTGTAGATAAGTCATTTTTTTCAGTGCTGTTGTAACAGTCACTAAATGAATGGTTATAAGTCAAGGACTACCTATATATTTTCCCTGCTAGGGTTGTTTCACTGATTCAAGTGACCATATTACTTCCACAATAATAAGTTATCCATAATTAACATGATTAACAAATATCCCAATTCAATAAACATGTTTCCATTATTTATTTACTCATAAGTTTTTGTAAGGCCAGATATGTATATGTTTTCTGTGTAATATTGTGCAACCTGCTTCAGTAAATTTGTTTAATGCTTTATATTCATATATTTTCTATATTGCAATACATTGCAATGTTGGTCAATTGGCTATTAAAACCATGTGTGAAAACCTGTCAGAATTTTAACAATTCCACAACTGGGGCATAGTTTCCATCATAGCAAAGCTGAAACCATTCTATATGATCCATAATTGTTAGAAAGCAAGCATTGCAGGCAAAACAATATAATCTTTAAAATGTTCTATTCTGGAAGTTCATAAATGCAAATTGCTAAAACAGAGATAATGAGCAACAACCAAGATGTTGAAAATGCTGGGACAAATATATAGATGATATTATATAACTTATCTAAGTGTACCTGAGAACTGGGAAGAATATTCTGCTTCTAATTATCTTAACACAATTAACATTACGGACTGTCAAAAGTATTCAGACCTGAATAACAAATGCAGTGTACGGCAGGCAAGAAAGAACTTGATTTGTAAGAACCCTGTTCGGTAGATTTGGAATGCAAACTAAAATGCAACTTGACATGTCTTTTGTTCCTGCCTCCTTCAGAAAATCTCCTGTAAATGTTTCCCATGTGCCCTTAAGTTCACCATTTGAACATATAACAAAAATTAATAGGGTGAAGGATCTTTTTTTTTAAGTAGCAGAGACTAAAGTCTTAGACAAAAAATAATGAATAGATAGCAGTAGCTGTTCTTCATTCATTATTGTTATTACAATGTTTTAACCATATATTAATTTTAGAATAGGTTTTTTTTTTACCTTGGACAAATGTATCAAGACCTATGTGATATTTACAGTACAATTTTTTTAAAGTACATCTGTCTACTACTCTAAGCTGTTACAAAAATATGGGTCCACAGTCAAATAAATAATATGAATTATCTATATTAATCTGCATCAGAATGATCACTTTAACCCATTTGAATGTAATATAAACTATTTCAAGATATCACATTTTATATTAAGAGAAATAAAAATTTAACTATTTTTCTGGTACAAGAATTAGTGGGCCAATATTCCTAAATAATCATATAAACAGAGTTCTGTTATTGCCCAGTATTTTCTTTATAAAATCTCCTCCTGCTTCAAGAAGCATCAGGTAATCTCTAGTCGAAACATGCTTCTCTTATCAACAGCAGTTTCAAAGAGGCAACACTAAAATACTCTAAAGCAGTAAATGTATGGAAAAAAAATATTCTAGAGAATGATGTCTTATTTACTTAAATTAGCAAGCTTTGTGTTTATATCAGCAGCAGAAATCTATAACACATGGTTTTTTTTTATTTCTATCCTGACAGGATAAATGCTAAGTCCAAAAATTGTGGATTTTTCTCCTTTTGAACAGACTAGATTTCAGGAGATCTTACATAATATAATACTATATATTAACAACTTGAGCATGGATTTTTATGAGTCATCTTTCTTATTATTCATTCAGACCCAAAATTAACTGTGCCTTGGTTCCATCTGGAGGACAAGTACTGTATGTAGGCGAATCATTTTCTATAGGTTATGACGTCAATTTTCCCTTAAATACCAATCAAATATCATTCATGTATTAACTGCTGAAATACAGGATGTTATCTTATACCTGTTTAAATGAGCGCAGTTTTCACTGAATTCAGTAAAATGTACTTGTAAGATTTTATCTCTCATATTAGCCACAAATGAATTAAGCCACTGAGACCTGTTATTTTATCTATTCATTAATATTAATATATATTAGAAAATTTCATGTTCTGTTAATCTACATGGAATCAGTATTTTTCCCTCTTGCTCCTAAACCTTTAACTTAAATATTGTTGCCAATCCTATTCTTTTCACTATAATTCCCAATAAAGTATCTAAAATTAATCTTCCTATTCCAATAAAAGACCTGTTATGTAATCAAAATAATGAATGTTTGGAACTATCCCAACACCTTAGAATTTCCATGGAAAACAAGCTTTTAGTATGAATACATAAGTTAGTTGATTACAGTTTTTTTACATTGGAGAAAATGGAAATTTCTGAGTTATATACTCTCATAATATCAAGTCAAGACAGCTGGTTTGCTGTACTGTGAGGGTTAAGACAACAGGATAAAAACTAGCATACAAAGCCAGCTGGATGACCTTGGGCAGTTCTCTCTCAGCCCTGGGAAGCAGATAAGGACTACCCAAGTCTGAAAAATCTTGGCAAGAAAACTAGTCCAGGAATTAAAAACTGTCTCAATGATACACACATTAAAAAAGAAAAAGAAGCTCATTGTGAAGAATCATCTTCCCTATACTTGGTTTCTAAAATGGATGGTAAAAAGGTTCCAAATCAGGCAGATGGCATATTTATTTCTTGGAACTCTATCCCATCTTTTTCCGAGCGCTCAAAGTGACACACACTGCACCTCCTACACTAATTTTCTTTACAAGTCAGTAAGGTAAATTAGGCTGAAACAAATTGATTGTCAGAAGACTCAGCAATTCCCTCAGGCAAGCATGGGCTGTAGTCCAGCCTCTTAAAAACTAGACAATGACAGGTGACATTTATTGTATTACAAGCTTGATCAAAACCGTTTGCTGCTTTTATTTCTTATCATGTATTAATTAGCTGCAGAATCACTCCAGGTAAGAGGTCCGTAGAACACGCCAAATTTATTAAGCACCACAGTAAAAACATCTGAATGTTTATTTATTATGCAGGTATCCAAAAGCTCAATCCTGTTGACAAAATTAATTTCATAATCATAGTGAGCAATCACATCTCTTCCATGGAATTTCACTATGACAAACTCAAAGCATATAGTATAGTATAATATGGTATAGTATGGTATGCTATGGTATGCTATGGGTAAAGGTATGAGTATTAGTATAGCCTTTATTGTCATTGTACAAGTACAACAAAATTAGTTTTAGACTCACTGGTGCAATCCATGACAACAAATACAAACATAAATAGTATAAAGAATAATACCAATGCAAGTAATTAGGGTAAAAGAAAAAAGAAAGAAAAGGAAAACTAGTCATACATTTCCATGTGTGTGTGGAGTGATTGTGGTTGTTTAAGAGTCTGATGGCCCAAGGATAGAAACTATTTTTAAACCTATTTGTTCAGCCAGCTATGCTTTGAGGTGTTCTGCCCTATGGTAGAAGTGCAAAGAGATACTGACCAAGGTGTGAATCATATCCTGCATTTGTAATATTTTTTATTTTTATATTTATTCTTCCAATGTGTTTGTTTTATACTCTAAAAAGAACAGCTACCTTATGGTAGTTTGAGCATTATCAATAGTTCACCTGCCCCAGACAGAAATTGCATCCTTTAATCATTTTGTGGCATGTAATTGCTTTATTTAAACTTGCATTTTGGTTGTGTTTCAGAGATCTTGTGAGGAGAAACATTTTGCAACTTTCAAGCTTCATAGCATCAATGCTAAGGAGTAACCTTTACATATAATGTCCATCACTTTTGAAGGTTAGAAAGGGCTCAAATACAATTTTTTCCCCCTCAGTGTATTTTTTTTCTCCACCAGACAATGGAAGGATAGATGCGTTAAACGGTATCCTGCAACTAGAATATGTGCGCAACAAGGAGTGTGTGTGGGGGGGGAAGGATCATCGATCGTTCCCAACGAGATGTTAATTTCTACTGGTAGAATTTGACCAAGAGATAAAATCTCAAAGATGGCACCCCAAACTACCCTCCGCAGCACGTGCGGGACCAGCTCTACTAGCGCGCGATGGCTTTTCCGCGCGCTTAGATTTTCAAATCCGTTCCGCGAGGCACGGACGGAATGTTCACGCCGCCGTTGCCGCCGCTTCTCTTAGCCATCCGACACGCGCCGCTGGTTCGAAGAAGAGCAAAACCAGACCTCCCGGTTGCGTTCTTTTCCCATCATGCACTCCGGGTGGGGGGGTGGAGGAAGGAAGAGACGAAACAGCAACAGCTTCTTTTTCCCGCGAATTCAGTTCAAAGGAAGAGCGAGGGGGAGGGGAAAAGGGAAGCTCCCGGTGGTGAAGCGCGCGGTCCAACCAAACTCTTGCAGAATCATTCTGCCGTCATGGCTGGGCGGGATCTCCGTCGGCCAATAAAACGGGACGGCGCCATCGCGGGAGCCAGTAGGAAGGCGGCGGAGGGGGCGGGAGCGGCGGTGGCGGCGCCGTCGGGTTCGGCTGGGCAGAGAGGGCGCTTGAGGAGAAACCGAGCGGGGCTGCTCCGAAAGAGTTGAAGCGCTTCCACTTCCTCCTCGCCACCTCACCTTGCCAGCGCTCCGGCGTCCTTTTCCCCTCCCGCGGTCGGTCCGCACCTGCCGTCCAGCTCCCGCCCGCAGGAAAAAAAAAGGCCTCATGGCTCCTCAAAAGCACGGCGGCGGCGGAGGAGGAGGAGGCGGCGGGGGCAACGCGGGGCCCAGCTCAGGTGCTCCGAGCGGAGGGGGAGGCGCCGCCGCCGCTGCCACCGCCACGGGCGGAGGCGCCGGCGGGAGCTTCGGCGGCTTCACCTCAGCCGCAGCGCCGGGCGGCAAATCCGGCGGTGCTGTTGGAGGAGGAGGCGGCGGTGGTGGAGGAGGAGGAGGCAGTTATTCCGGCGGCGGCGGGGGCTCGTCGGCATCTTCCGCGGCGGCCGGTTCGGCGGCGGCCCTGCCCCCGGTGAAAAAACCGAAGATGGAGCAGATCCAGGCTGACCACGAGCTCTTCCTTCAGGCCTTCGAGAGTGAGCGTGGGCTCTGGTGGGGGTGGGGGGGGATGAAGGGCCACAGCAATCGCCGCTTTCTGCCCCCCCCCCACTCCCGCCGCCGGGAGCGCGGGGCAAGGCGGGCTGGTGGCAGCCGCGGCGTTTGGCTCCCCGCGACCCACCATCGGGCCCCGAGGTGTTTTTCCACGAAGGCAACTGGACTTTCTTGCCTTTTGGAGAGGCACCTTTGGGGACAACGTCGATGTTGGATGTTTGGAGCTCCTGCGTGGACCTTTGGGCGGGAGGCGGTTGCTGGAGGAAAACGCTGCTGCGGCTCCTGTGTCTGGTTTGTCAGTCCGGGAGGAGGTCTCTTTAGGGGAAACTCGTGCCTTGCTAATCGTTTTCGTTAATGAGCCAGCGGCACGCACGCACGCCCACTCCGTGACCCGTGGGATTGCGCACCGCGGTGTAGAGTTGCGTTTGGGGTCCCCCTCTCTCTCTCTCAAAGGGATAGAGCTGAGGAGGTGTTGTATGGGCGACACTTGTGTTGTTTCCAGTATCGTCTTCCTACCCTCGAGAATATTCCTTAAGAAATAGAAATATAGGTATCTTTGTATAGTAAATCGATTTCATGTACTAAATGTAGCCTTATAACAATTCGTTTATAACGTGCTCTAATTAAGGATATAATCTAATTCATGGGAAGTGGATTGCAGAGGTCCACACTTCTGAGCTAAACAAAAAGAGTAACTTGTTAAAAGAGTATTGTAGCATATTAAATAGATGGGTGAGTATCCACTGTATGATACCTTATAACATTGACATACAGTAGCCAAAATATGGAAAGATTAGTATTTTTAGTTGACTGGTTTTTAGACCTAAACAATTCCAGCTATTTAATAGAACAATTAACAGCTTTGATTAGTTTGTAAATAATATACTAGGTTATTTGTGCAAACTACAGTACCATGCTGCTATGCATAATGTGATCTATGAACCCAGCTTGGGTTTTGAAAAGTTTAAACTGCTTAAAATAATTGTTAGAATCGTTGTTTTCATTACTTGAGTAATGTTGCTCATTACTTGGCTCTTCTAGCTGTTGTTGTACCACAGGTTCCAATATACAAGGTGGTATATGCTCTTATTTCCATATAAATCTAAGTGTATGTTAAGGTCCCTGATTGCTGTACAGTAGGATATTTACCAACTGGTAGCTTTCTGTGACCTGTCCCAAAGTTTTTTTTTCCAAAAGCCAACTGGATTTTCTTAGTGTTTTTTTTTTTAATGTTTCACTTCTCATCCCAGAAGTTAGAATTGAAAAAACCTCTTGGATGAGAAGTAAAATAAAAAAAAAAAAAACAACTCAGAAAATCCGGTTGCCTCTTTTGGGGAAAAAACACCTTTGGGACAACCATGACTGCCTGATTGAGAATCTCCAGAGACTTTCTGTGAACTTTGCAACAAAGTGATATTGATATTTATTAGGTTACCATCTGAAAACACCTATCCATCTCATATTTGAAGTCTATGCACACAGGTTTGATATGAGTGAGAATGTTTTATGTATGACTTTGTAGTGCTTGTACAAAAGCTGCTGAAGTCTCAGATTAGCAGCTTTGAGTAAAGAATATTTCATTTTTGTCCTCACAGAACCAACACAAATATATAGATTTCTACGTACCCGCAATCTTATAGCTGTAAGTAACAATTCATCTTTGTCTTTAACTTTGTAGATTCTCTCATGTCAACATTGAATTGATTTTTTTTTCCGTTTTTGTTGCAGCCAATATTCTTGCATAGAACTCTCACTTATATGTCTCACAGAAACTCCAGAACAAATATTAAAAGGTAACTTAAGCAGTAATTAAAACAAGGGCTTTGTTTTCCAATAAATGACAAAATAGTATATGTGTCTTATCAATAACTATCATTGAAGTTGAAGCTGAAACTAAAATTTTTCTGACATGATGCGATGAACTTGATATAGGCATTTATCCAGAGGAAATTTGATATTTATTGCTTGTTGAAGTGCCATATTTTATGTGATAGTTTGGGGTATTTTGTCTCAGTGATTTATTTATAAATTAATAGAATTCCAGTAATCAAGACATGTAATTCGAAATGCTTGCTGAATAACAATTGTTGTGCATTAATTATTTTTTTGCACATTTATAACACTAGTTTCTGCTGTTTTATTGTGGCTGACTTTTAAACATCTTAAAGTTTATCTGGCTATTTTAAAGTAAGCATTTCTAACTTTATTTTTAATGGGTTTAATGTATTTTAATGGGTTTAATTTTCTTTAGATTCTTTGCAGTGGTATTAGTAAGAAGCTACAGATATTTTGTAACTTACATGGCATTGATGATGCAGTGCCATTTAAATAACATAAGGTAACATGGTAGGCAATGATGAAAAACATATAGGGATTATAATGTAAGAAGACACAGTCTGAAGTAATGGGTTATATTTAGTAGGGAAAAAGCTACAGTGTGAATTCTTCAAACGTAATAGACAGGTGTCGGTGATTAAAACGATTTCTGGCAATTTAAAATTAATACTTTCACACTATTGTTACTGGACAAAATTATGTAGACATGTTGGAGCATGACTTAATGGCTGCTTGTGTAAGGTAGTACACAATCACTGATTAATTCTGAAATATTTTTTGGATTAATTTCTAATATTCAATGTAACTAAAACTTGGTTAGTGACTTTAATTTTTCTTCTGAATCTTTGTTTTCGTTCTTAGAGACTAATTTTTTGGAATATTTTTCTCAATATTGAGACTGAGTCTATTTTATTGAGCCATAATTTAACTTTTTTGTTTTGAATCTGTGACATATGTGATGTATAGATTAATATAATTATCAGTCTTGAAAGTTTTGGAAGTATTTTAAAAAGCATGACTAATGAGTGTTGATATATATAAAGTCTGTATCCAGCCTGTACTGCTATAACACAATTATTTCATTCTGCTTTAAAAGTGCATCATGATTAGTGTAGCTCTCCTTCTATTTTGTGGTATACTCTGAAAGTATTTGTTAGAGAGGATCATAAATTATTTCAATCCAAGGGTCTCTACTCTGGTTTAAAAGATATTTTTAAGTAATTATTTGACCTACAAGCAATCAAATCAAAGATGCTAGATAGTGAAGCTTTCATAAATTTAATAACTTTTATTAAATTATTTTTAATAGAATAAAAGACAAATGAAAACAGAAAAAAGTACAGGAACAATGGAAAGAAAATAAATAGAGGAATATATAAACTTCTTTATATAAACTTCAATAAACGGAACTTCTTTTCAAAAGATAGTTACAATATTATCTGTCCCCCCCCCTTTAGATGATATACAAATTCCTTCAGCTCTTCATTTCATCCAAGTCCACTTTAATCTTCAAATCCATGAATCATCATTTCATTTCTTCTTCTTTCAGCAAAAAGTCCATATAAGGTTTCCAATCTTTAAAAAAAAAATCCCTCTGATCAAACAAATCAGCGTTGCCATTTCTGTGAATTCTGACATTTTCACAATCTCTTTCTTCACTTTGAGAATTTCATTATTTTTCCATTGTTCTTCATATAAATGATCTTGCTGCAGTTACCATATACAAAACTTGTCTACCTTAAGTCTTTTCTAATTCATTGTCCATAAATCCCAATAAAATGTCTTTTTTAATAAACCAAAAAAATTGATACCATAGGTACCCTGATGAATTTTTGAAAGCTATTTATTGACAAACTTTTTAAAAGTGTTTTTAAATAGTTATGGGAGATACAACACAAAATAATGCAATAAGCATCTGTATTGAAAAATGATTAGTTTAACTAGCCATATTCTTTTAAAATAAAATATTCATAAGTGATTTTTTGTCCTGTAAATTATTTTTTTATTCTGTCAAACGTAATATGATGCTTCATGATTAATGAATTAATACGAAGTGATTATTACCAAAATAAAATTAGAATACCCTCACTGAAATAAAACTTCCTTTATAAATGACAAATTGAAAATGAACTTTCCCTATATATTCCGATAAGGAAATATTATATACATTTTGAACACTGTGGTTAGAAGATCAATTCAATTTATCTTAAATAGCAGAGAAACAGAAGACCTTGACTCATAGAATGGGTTTTGATAGGATTTCAGTGCTTTTTGGTTCTACATTTTAGGATTTAAGTTAGCACCTTTCAATCTAGAAATTGGCAAGTACTGTATAACAGATGATAAAGAGATGATCTCTTGGTTTCTGCTGGAACATATTCTAGTTTTTGGAGTGATTGCACAATAGCCATTATAGTGACCTAACCTCATTATGACCAAAATATGTCAGGTGATTGTATGACTCCTACCATAGCTCGCTTACCATTATATATGTGAAAGAATCCTTACCTTAGCTTTTTCCCGAGTGCTTGATCTAGAGCCCATTGTCAGGCTATAAATGTTTAGTTGAAATATATTCTTATGCAGAATAAGTTATTTCCAGATTCCTTGAACAAAATTCTACCTTATGTGAAATATACCTTAATTTATTTTCAGTTATTCCCAAGCATTGGTTTAGCTTTCCACTATTGTGCCCAAAAAATTGTACATGAAATATAGTCAGGTATTCAAATAATTGTGGTACCTGATCTAGCTGTTGGAATTATCTCATCCAGGAATTTGTTCTAGTTATTAACAGTATGGGAGGCCAAATTGCATCACATAAATCAAAGCCTACCTTTAAATAGATAGTACATCTGTTGCAAAGCAGTACATTCTAGACCTACCTCGGACCCAAATAACAGCATGTTTGGTGTTTTTCCAGGTCAGTTGGTTTTTGATATGAACAAAATTGAGTAAGATGTTTTCAAAAGATATTTCCAACAGTTTTAATAGTATCAGAATCTCAGTCATTCTCAAATACAAATTTTCCACTGTAATTTAATTTCAGTGGTTTTATAATGTAGTATTCAAAAAAAGTATATGTGGATATTCTGCCATAAAACTGTACACCCATTGTTAGATTGTACAAATTTAATCTGGATTCTCTTCAGATAGTATAAATCTTTCATTATTTTACATGTTTAGATGTATTGGATGGGGGGGTAGAACATTAGTGTTACTCAAGACCAGCTGTAAAATATGTGCTATTGATCACAAAGAAGAGGGAATCAAACTATTTTCCAAGGCACCTGAGGGTAGAACAAGAAGCAATGGGTGGAAACTCATCAAGGAGAGAAACAACTCAGTTCTGAGGAGAAATTTCCTGACAGAACAATTAATCAGTGGAACAGCTTGCCTCCAGAAGCTGTGAACGCCCCAACATTGGAAGTCTTTAAGAAGATGTTGGATAACCGTTTGTCTGAAATGGTATCTGGGTTTCCTGCCTAGGCAGGGGGTTGGACTAGAAGACCTCCAAGGTCCCTTCCAACTCTGCTATTGTATTGTATTGATCAAAGTGAATGTGAACAATTGTGCTAATGAACTGGACACTGAGAATACTGTATCCAATTTATTTTCCTTTTGGCTAGGCTGTAAGTAGCCTTTAAATAGATACAGTGTGATCAAAGTAAAACTAATTCCCAGACCTTGATCAGGACATAGATCAGAAACCATAACTTGTAAGTAGTCTGATTCAGGCAGTCTCCCACCGTTTGACTAACTAAGCTTGATAGCTAAGTTTGGCTACTGATAGAGAGGATTGTTTCTATATGCTGTAGAAAGCTGAAAGCTCTCCCCATGCTAGGATTCCCAAAAGCTAATCATGTTCTTGAGTGGATTTCTCAGTGGATCTTTGCAATTCAGAGGCAAGACTATATTTTTAGTTTTCACAATGTGAAGGACAGTTGCTTGAAGGGATTGTCAAAGGAACCACTATCTAATTCTAGCATTTCTAAATCAAATTTTTCTTACCCAGAACATAAAGCCAGATTTAACTATTCTGTTCACATTATTGTAGTAATGAATTCTTCAGCAACTTCTGATGTGCACCATTCAAATTCCTCAAGACAAAGTAAGGTAGATTGACCTCCATGAGCCAGAAGAAGAGAAGGATGATTATTAACTTGGCTTTTCTCTTTGTTTTTTAATCTATGGTTTCTATTTTTATGTGTGTTAAAAGAATTGCAAGCTGTGTTGTGAGGGCATTATATCATGAAAAGGCAGTTGCTGTTTTTCAACAATAAAGCCTGTTCTCCATATTCTCAGATAATAAAGACCTATCGTCTCTCTTCATGAAACACATTCAGAACTAGTAACCAAAAAGCAGTTTACAATCTATAACAGCAGCCCAAGACCTAAAAAGACAGTGACTAAAAAAAGCTAAAATTTCTCAAGTGTTTCAAAAATGCCAGTAAACTCATATATAATTTTATGAGTATCAAGTAATATATATTTTTAAAAAGATTTAAGCAATAACATAACAGTGGCTCTATATGAAACTCTTATAACATTCAGCAGCAAAGCTATATAAACATTTAAGGAGCAAGTAATTTTTCACAACTGCATCTCAAAACAGTGGCCGCAGTATGATATATTAGATTTTTTTTTAATATCCTGTACATGATAATAAAAAATATTTCATAAGGTTAAAAATTCTTGATTTAATGTCATCAGTTCTGATAAGATGTGAAATGTTGCCACTTTGTTGCTGGGAATTTCCTGAATATAAGGAGGCTGTTTGGAGCATTTTCTACTACTTTTCAGTATGGTCTTGTGTGAATATTTTCAAACTCAAATATTTCTTCTATCAGTTTTCAAATTCAGCTTGATTATATCATTTATAGAACAAAACTAATAGAAAAAGTAAAACCTTAAAGGAAGTTACAGCATTGCTTTCTATGTTGGTTCTTTGTTTTATAGATGAGCCAATGTTTCTCAGTTTTTGGTGACTCGCCATTGGCATCAGTCTCCCAAATAATGTAGCATGGTTTCCAATAATTTTCCTGTGGTAATTAATGCTAAGATTGCTTACTTAAGGAAATACAGTTATCTGCAGTTATTTATATTTACTTCAAAATTTGGAGGGGGGGGCTGTTGGGGGCTATTCAAAATGAGGGGGGGGGGAATTGGTAGATAATGTAAAATGGTGTAAAGGCATCAATGCAAAACTGAATTTTAGTTGTAACTTTAGCTGTTTCCAGAGCTCTCTCTTTGGATTAAAATCTTGTAAATGTTTTATACTCGTGATATTTTAATTGCATTCACAAAATAATATATAAAAAATCTAAAATAACATGGATTGCTGGGATGCTCCTTATAAATTCAGTATGATTTTGGGGGGGAAATGCCCGAGACTTGGCTCCTGAAGGATGGTACTTTTTTGAAGAAATTTGTTATGCAACAAAATTGTACTACATAATGGAAATCAGTGCAATTTCAAAAGCCAACTTTTATTGCAGGAAAACTTTCAGAGTAGACGGGATGCTGACGAAAGTAGAGAAAACAAAGGGAGAACACGACTTGCAAAGGTAACATTTGTTTTATCAACCAATGTGTTTCAGTAGCAATGTTTCAACTGCGATGAATACATGATAGATTAAATAATGTGTCAATAAAATTTATGCAGAAATGGAAGTGAAATGTGATGTAGATGAAGATAATTTGCATCGGCTTCTCCCACAATAAAATATCAATAAATTAATTATGTTAAAGAGTTGTATATGTTTTGTACTTTGATAGTGTATTGTCCCAGTTAACACTAAATTATATATAATGTTGCATCTGCAGAAGGAAACTTCTGTTGACATTTATTTTTGGGTAGTATACAGGCTGGATCCATTGATTGATTTTTTTGAAATTTCATTGATTTCCATTATGTAGTCCAATTTCCACTTACCATGCACTATTTGTATCTGTTCCTCAAAAAAACAAAGCTGAGAATGATAACAACAAGTCTCAATTACATCACACCTGCATGTCTGCTATGTACTCTTTTTGGCTGCCTTTAAATGTTCAAAAATATTGTGACATCGCAGATAAAATGTTCAGCAGCATATTACATCGTCCTGAAATAGCTATATTAGCCGACTTCTGGGGCCAGTTTAAAGTGCTACTTTATTACCCACAGAACATTGACATAGTTTTGGACTTCCATATTTCAAAAAGGGTTGGATGTGATCCTGCTGAAATAATACAGTATTTGAAAAACTCTTATATAATCAGAAATTCAGTTTATTGGAAGAGCAGAAGGAGTCTGTTGAGTGGCCTATTTATCTTTCAGAAATTAGTCTGACTTCTCTGGTTTCTTGGCACAGCATGAATTATTTTTTTTAGGAAGGCAATACATTTTTTTGATTGAGATTGATAGGTATACACTGCTATGACATTTGCTGTTTCTTTTAAGGAATTTTATTTACTTCAATAATGTCTTTATACATTTTTTAATTTGGGTTTGTCAGGTTAGGAAAAAAACCAGATAAAGGTAGTTCTTGCTTAATGATGCTAATGGGATTAGAAAGTCTGTTATTCAGCAATATTGTTATAAGTCAAAAAATTATGTGACTGTGTTGCTTAGCTAAGTTGTCATTGTTAAGCAAGGACCTCATGTAACTATAATCTCTGACTTCCTGTTGGCTTCACTTCGCAGCAAAATGGTTCACTTGAAGAAATGGTTGTGAAATAAACACCACTTGTTTTATATATTTTATTAGCTTTTAATGAATTGTTTTTAGAAATTTGAATTTAATTCAAAATAACTTATCATTTCTTTATGTAGTGAAAAAATATGGCAAATGTAGGATAGGCTATCAGGATTGTACAAACCTATAATAGTGATGAAAATTGCTTCTATTCTGGGAAATTTATTTCCCAAGAATGCCTAAATTGCTGCTTTTTAGGGAGTAAAAAAACGCAAAAATGAGCCATGTACTTTTATGTACAGAATATGTTTTCAAACTTTGCTTATAGGCAGATTAGATTACATTGAAGCTAAGCAGTACAGTGTTTTGAATTCAAGGACAAAAAGATACTCCATTATATGCAGAGGTGCAACCATAGGCTTGTCTTTAATTTCTCAAGCCAAATACATCTTTTCTTAGGTAGGGCTGTAAATTGATTTTCTAATGAAATAATTTTATTTTCCATGAATCCACCGCCAGTTCAATTTTCCTGGATGACATAGAATGACATACACATAATAATGTAAAATAAAATCCAAGTGAAGAATTGCTTAAATAACTTATGATTCTAATGGCTTTTCTTGATGAGTTTATTTGTTTTTAGGAACTGATGATAGTTTCCTATTTGTCCTTCTGAAATAAAATTTTCAGCCAGATTGTTATATGTTTTAAAGTATAAACATACTTTAAAATATTAAAGTATTAAGATGTTAAATTTGTAAGTTTTAGATGCCAGTGATTAAATTTCAGTGAACAAGATATTTATCATATTTGTTAAAATGGTTCTTGAAGTGTTTATCCTGAAATCATCAACATTGGTATTATAGTAAATGTGAAAGGGTGAAGCTTTGATGAGTACTGTAAGAAAAGAAAAACTAATTGTGTAGTAAATTCTGACAATGCTTTTCTCCCAGTTTATCCTATTTCAGTAAACAAGACTTTCAATCATTAATACTTCTTATCTAGGAAGTATTATATGCTTCTTTTAGAAAGAAATCAAAGCAAACCTAATAAATCATATAATTACCAGCCAATTTAAAACTCTGTATTATTAAAAATTATTTGCAGTGCATTCTTATTAGTATACAACATAGTCATTTTAATGGCTAGGGTAAAAATACTTCCACCATATAACTTTCTTGTAATTACTGCCCAACTCGTCACCTGTTTTTACAAGGTGTACCATCTCATGGAATGCCTTGAGGTTGACTCCCCTCCAGTGGTTTTGTACTTGTTAAGGGTCATTTGATTTCAGCAGGCTGTTGAAGCTAATGTTTTGACTAGATACTATTGATTCTGTCTCCTTATTCAGCAACTTTACTATTGTATAGCCTTTACAAAACTGAATTTTAAAATATTGTAAGATACTTTGACTGATTCACATAACTAGAAATGTTTATAAATATTTTAACAAAATAAATTTATGACATTGTTCTTTCAAATTGACTCTATTCAAAATCTAAACAGCCAGATAATAAAGGGAAGAGGGAAGGGAAATTTTGGCTGAAATTTTTTGGAACAACTTGGTCAACTAATAACTTCAGATATATTGCATTGTAACTCCAATCATCCCCATCCTATTATTATATTGCCAGCTTTGTGAGTGAATCTTCCAGGTTTTGTCTTCTCTGGTGAGGCCTTTAAATGTTAAAACAAGCACTTTGAATTGGACCCAGAATATTTTTGGCACTTATGAAGTAAATACAGTAAAGTACACTCATAATTAGTAAAGTACACTTTCAAGCATGAGAAATTCTTAATTTAAGCATTCTAATGTAGAATACAATATTAATCCAGACAATTAGGGAATTAAAGACTAATGCTAGGTCAGTTCATGAGGTAATGCCAACTTGCAGCTAACTAAGCATACCTCAAACAATAATTAAAATAGATTCTAGAGGAAAAGTGCAATCTCATTCAGAACTATCTGTACATCTAATCACAATTACTTGAAATGTCCAGTGAATAATATATGTGTTATATTAGCAAAGGAGCCGAAATGATTACTTAAAACACTTGCTGTGTTTCGTATAAGTAGTTGTATAGTGGTACATGTGTTATTTGTAAATGTGGTGTTATAGTGGATAAAATGTAATTTTTTATGTTTGCATAAACTATTTAAATAAATATTTTAAAATGTCACATCTTCATATCAGTAAATTTTTATTTTCTCAATTTAGCTTGTCTGCTCATCTACATCTAACCTTTACTGGTTTCTTCCATAAAAATGGTAAGTAGTTTTCTCTTTTCCTCTTGTGGTGCTGTTCTCTCAATTGACAAATTGGATTTGTTATAGAATTGGGGAATAAAACTAAAGACAATAAAAATACTTTTTAAAATTGACTAATACAACACTATTGTGTTCTGCAAAATATGGGTTATGTCCAATCTGTCAGACAAATTAATTGGCTTTAAAGCTTGAAGTTAATGGCAATCTTAATGATTTTATTTCTGTATATTAGTGTGGAGTACTAAACATTTGTTATAGTCCTCGTCTTACAACCATCCATTTAGTGACCATCCGGAGTTACAATGGCACTGTGAAAGGTGACTTATGATCTATTTTTACGTTTAGGACTATTGCAGCATCCCCATGATTAAAATTCAGACGCTTGACAACTAGCATGTATTTTTGACAGTTGCAGCGTCCTGGAGTCGTGTGATCACCATTTGTAACCTTCCCAGCTGGCTTCCGACAAGCAAACCCAATGGGGGGAAGCGAGATTCACTTAACAAACACACAAGTTGCTTAACGACTGAAGTTACTCATATTCAAAGAAGGTTATAAAATGCGGCACAAGTCATTTACTGTCTTGTTTAGCAATGGGAATTTGGGGCTCTATTGTGTTAAGGCCTACCTGTACCCAGGATTGAAACTGAGCTGCAAGAAGAATGCTGTGTGCTATGGTATTTCCCTAAATCTAAAGCTTCTGGGCCTTTGTGTTTCAATTGTATTTAGTTGGTGAATATTGTAGATTTCACTGGACTTTGTTTCAGTATTTTAAAATATAGATGATGGAAAACAAGGGCAGCTCTATTTACGGGTAATAAATGGATGTTTTTGAATTTGAGAAAGGTCTGGCTTTGCAACTAAGGCAGTTAAAAATAATATGCGTTTTTGTCAAGCTTAAATAGCAATAGCAATAGCAGTTAGACTTATATACCGCTTCATAGGGCTTTCAACCCTCTCTAAGCGGTTTACAGAGTCAGCATATCACCCCCAACAATCCGGGTCCTCATTTCACCCACCTGGGAAGGATGGAAGGCTGAGTCAACCTTGAGCCGGTGAGATTAGAACTGCTGAACTGCAGATAACAGTCAGCTGAAGTGACCTGCAGTACTGCACCCTAACCACTGTGCCACCTCGGCTCTTCTAAAATATAGAATGTATACTAACGAACATCACTAGACAAATGCTTTTCTGTTTGCCTAATTCTGCGTTTTTTAAACAACGTGTCTTGAGAAATTCCTCTGCAAAAAAAAATGGCAGTTACATTAGGCAATTCCTATCGACATGAGAGCCTTCTGTTAGGGATGAATGAGCATTTCTAAGGCATCCAGCAAAATATCTTATTGTAAATATATCTTGGCCATGCAGAGTTCAATTCTTAATCTTTTCAGGATTTTAAATCTTTCTCTTTCTATATTGACTGTCTAGATAAGCCATTGCAAAATTCAGAAAATGAACAAAGTTCTGTAACTCTGGAAGTATTGCTCGTAAAAGTTTGCCACAAAAAACGAAAAGTAAGTACTAGAAGGCAAATGTTAAAATAACAGAAAAAATAGAAAAGACAATTATGTGTGCAAAATTATAGTTGGTAAAGGAAGAGTGTGTTATTAAAACTAGGCCGTTTCTTATGAGAAGCTGTAAATTATCCAAATAAGTAAGCCATTTGTTTGCTTTATCAAGTTTCTCTTTTACTGTTGTTTTATTCGTGTATCTCATTTAAGGACTGGGTTTTCTTACGTTTTGCTGCCAGATGAAATAGTAAGTTCTAATTAGTTCTTACTTTCTTCAGTTTGTTTAGTTGAATTATAAGGAGAAGGAGCATTTTGCCTGAAACTCTTGAGTTTAATATACATTATAAAGACTTAATTTAAAAACTTCGAACTTAACATTTTTGATGGATGGCCTTTTCTCTTTGTTGGTTTTTTTAAAAATGTAGCTTAAGGTTTTTACAATTTTTTAAAAAACTACTTGCTTTGCAATCTCAAAAATGCCTATGATTTAACATTTTAAAAAAGGTGGTTTGAACAAAAGATCAAGAATGAGAGAAGGGCCAAAACCTCCTTGTTAGTCTTTGTGGCTCTTTAGAACCCTTGACACATTGGGAAAGGGTTGTTAGAAACTGCCACCTAATTTTTAACACTGGAAGAATGATGACACGTGATGAGCAACTAAGTGATGATTTTCACCAAGTTCTCTACTTTTACGCTTGGAAGGAATGTAATAAAGACAACATTTTGACTAATTTGAAAGAACATGGTATTCTACTTTTTAAAGTTAATTAGAATTTCAGCAAGATTATTATGTAACAGAATTTCAGGCATAGCGCTACAAGTTTATATTTAAAATGAAAGGTATAATAAAGTTAGGAAAATGTTTTGTTAAAATTTTTAGTTAAAGCTAAATTGTGAAATGTGTGAACTTAATAACTTTATTTTGGTCATTTATATTTTGTAAATGATACAAAACCTGTCAATGGATCCTAGCTCAGCCTCAGGTGCTGTTTTACAAATCAGCAGTTTCATTTCTTCTTTCTCCTTTTTATCTTGAATATTGTGAATATGCTGCTGGTGTATTATTTCATCCTTGTTCTCCTTAGAAACATGAAATGTTAATATAGTTCAGGGTCAGAATGCAAAAAAAAAATCTTGATTGCAGGAGTCTCTTTTTAGCTAAAATGAAATATATTTTCTGATAGTGTAAAAGATGGGGCTGCATTGCTAATTAGTGTTTGACATAATGTAGAAGTAGTCCTCAGGCTTCCATATAAAACTTGTTTGTTTGTCTATTACAATGAATTTTAGATGCAGTGCATCTCTAATATTACTCTTCTGAATCTGTTGGGAAAGTTGCAAACATGAGCTAGCTCAAATTAAGTGATCTAAAAATAATGATCTTTAGAGTCTGTAAAAATGTTTTCATTTTTGTATTTGACCTGACCAATGTTAACTACAAAAAATATTGTCCAAAGTAAGATTCTTCCTGTCGGGTTCAAATGTTTAGAGATGGAAGGTAAAGAAAATGTAAGCCTTTTTGATAATAGCCTCCACACTCTGGAATTTGCTGCCACTAGAGGTACTGTTCAGTATCCCCTATCCTTCTGTCCTTTTGGAGGGTCCTGAAAAACAATCTATCTTTGGCTCATAGTGGGTTGTTCTAGAACACCATCTAGTTATTACTTTGTTTTAATGTGGATTGGAAGTAATGTGCACCACTCAGATTATGTATTGTGGCAATATATAAAATCCTGTAAAATAAATAAATGGGTAGCTTTGGGTTTTGCTCTGTTGTGTTCAGCAAATCATCTTATCTTTGTTTGCAGGATGTTAGCTGTCCCATAAGACAAGTACCTACAGGGAAAAAGCAGGTACCTTTGAATCCAGACACCAACCAAATAAAGCCAGGCAACTTTCCATCATTGGCCGTTTCCAGCAATGAATTTGAACCCAGTAACAGCCACATGGTGAAGTCTTATTCATTATTATTCAGAGTAACTCGTCCAGGAAGAAGAGAATTTAATGGAATGATAAATGGTGAAACAAATGAAAATATTGGTAAGAGTGTAGTCCATTTCATTTTCACTTGAAATAAAAAGATGGAGCCAGTTCTTGAATGTGTAGACATTCATTGCATAAGGTTTCATGCATGCCTTTTATCAGCCTAGGTTCAGTTTTGGCTCAGCCCCATGTGTCCTTGAGAAGGTTTTCTTTTTCAGGAAAGATTGTAAAAGATTCTCACATCACTATTTATTCCTATCTTTCATTCTCCAAAGGAGCCTAAATTCGTTGTTATAGCTGTCCAATAGAATATTAACATATTTTAAAAAACCTAATACTTAACGTAACTTTGCTTTTTGGCCTTGGCCTTGTGTATTATAAATCTAAACATGAGAGAACAGCAACTTGGAAAAAGACATAAATGGAGAATAATCCACTTCCTGAGGGCAAGGTTTTCAGTTCTTGATGCAATCATTTTATTGCAGGTAGTTTGAGAAAGTTTAACATATTGCTATAATAAATACAATTCAGTTAAGTAGTTTGGTGTTTCTATATTGACTAAAATCTGTTTTGCCCTAGAGAATGATTACATATAGCATATGTAAGTCGCATTTTGAAACAGGAGTAATGAAAGTACTTTGGCTAATATTTGAGAAATGATACACTTTGAATAAAAGAAAGATCAACCTGAACAAGACTTCAAATTTACAAGTTCAATTATCTTTTAACATAGCTTGAAGTTGGATTTCCTGTCAGCATCATCCAAAGAGCCTATGTTAGCAGAATTCAAATTGGGTTTACTTTTATGGTACCTTAGTACCCTTTATCTAGAGCATATGCAATTGGGAACAGTGAATTATTTTAATAAAATCATCATCTTCATATTAAAACTTCGCTGCCTAGAAAGGATTTCTATACCAAAGGAGGGGTATGGTTTTAGTTTTTTATCGCTTTCTATTTTTACTATTTATCTGTAAATAGCTATTTATGAGCAAGCTCAACTACCCGAGTAATGAATTATATTAGTTAATATGTATTAATTAATATAACTATTTAATTACAGATGTTAATGAAGAGCTTCCAGCTCGAAGAAAACGAAATTCTTCCAACCGTGAAGATGAGGAAAAGACTTTTGTAGCACAAATGACTGTATTTGATAAAAATAGGTAATGTGTTCTTAAAAAGGAGGATTTTTTCTGACATATGTTTCTATTAGCCTTTTAAATGTGGATTTTATTTTAGCCTGAAATTTAATTTTAATACCTTTAAAATAGGGTCCTTTATTGGACTTCAAGGGTTATCTTTTTGCCAGAATTCTGTTAACCACAATTTACAATGGTAGCTATGGCAACTAAGTAGACTGAAAAGTTATATCTGCAAAAGATGTGTTAAACTGTGTGTATTATGTTAGGACCACACAAAGCATATGTGTAGTATATTTTGAAATATCACATTTTTTTTGTTGTTTAAACAATATAATTCATCCAAATGGACCAAACATGAGAAGTAAATCTACGGTTGTAAGGGTGGGAAAAAGCAGGAAAAGGCTGAACATGGGTGGGTGGCTGTGTATATCAATCATCTGGGAGCAAATTTAAAGAGCAAACTTGATACAAGAGATAATAGAAGCAATAATATATACAGATGATCATCAACTTACAACCATTCATTTAGTGACTGTTCTAAGTTACAATGTTACTGGAAAATATCTCCCATTGAATTTGTTTCTAACAAAGCAGAGTCAATGGGGCAAGCTAGACTCGCTTCATGACTATATGGTTCTCTTAACAACTGCACTGGTTCGCTTAACAGCTGTGACAAAAAGGTTGCAAAATGGGCCGAAACTCACTTAACAACTGTCCTAGCCTCAGTTGTGGTCATAAGTTGAAGCCTATCTGTATTTGCCAATCCTAAAATAGATCAAGAATCCTTTACACTATTGGGATATAACCTATTTATTAAGCCAACTCATAAGTCAGTCTAGAATACATAGTTAACACAGCAGAGGTCAGTGTACTAAAGAATCAGCATTTTTCGTTCTAAAACATAAAGTTATTTTATATAAATCATCTTCACAGACAAAGGCATATAGCATGCAGTTCACATTTCTAACACTAAATCTTTTTTAAAATGTTTATGATATTTCTGATACCGGAATTCTGCCAGTCTGAAAAAGGCCAAACACTTGGAGATGGAAAGTAACAATAGGCCAGCTAACATTTCAGTATACTATATTTCTTCCAAATAACATAGAAACATGATTAACAGTTGAATCATAATATAATGTATTATAATATGTGAATTCCTTAAACTAATTTTAGTTTTGGAAATAGCTGAATGATTTTGTTCACATCAAGATCAGGGTTTTTCATCCTTTATCCTAATATGTATATTTTGACATTTTACTTTTCTTAACCTTTTCTTGTTCCAATTATAATTGTTTATTACCTTTCCACATTAAGACATTTGTATTTATTTAACAACATTAACGTGGGTAATTTAGAGATAATGAAAAAATCAATAAACACAAAAATTAAATTAAGAAGTGTGACCATAATTAAATATTGAATAATAACATGTTTTGTAACAGACGGTTGCAGCTTCTTGATGGAGAATATGAAGTAGCCATGCAAGAAATGGAAGAATGCCCCATCAGCAAGAAAAGAGCAACATGGGAAACAATACTTGATGGGAAGGTAAGAACCACTAGCGCCACCAGAACTCCTCTCAAAAGTTGATGAATTCCTTAGCTTTTGATGTTAGTGACTGGAAATTTCATTAATAGGGCAAGTGAGTAGAAGGGGAAAAAACAGTTTAGTTCTGTAATTCAGCAATGCTCTAAATGAAATATTTTGAAATAAATACTTCTTTAGAGGATTACACTACAATGACTGACCATTACTGGTGTGTTGGGATCACATTTGAAATGTCTTGCTGGCTGAAAGTGAACAGTTAAAGGGGAAATCAAATTTACAAATTGTTACATGAGAATATAATTAGATTTAAAGTATGGTATGTTTTCACTATAAGTCTTTGCAGTACATAAGCCTATACTATTGCAGTATTGCAGTGAAGGTTATTTGGCTCTTAACAACAGTTTAACAATGATCTTTTCTCATTATTTTTTATGGATGAATTGTATCACCTTATGAAACACTCCTTTGGAAAATTCTTTTAAAATATTCCTTTTGTTTTATTTCAGAGGCTTCCACCATTTGAAACATTTTCTCAGGGACCAACACTTCAGTTTACGCTTCGATGGACAGGAGAAACAAATGATAAACCTGCCACTCCTATAGCTAAGCCCCTTTCAACACGGAATTCAGAGAGTCTCCCTCAAGAAAATAAGTCAAGTTCTGTTAAACCTACACAGACTATAGGTAGGTGAATATTTGAAACAGGATTACTAGTTAAGTTGTGCTGCTTGCGTGCTGTAAATTTACCAGAATAATTTTTAAAACTCTCTTATTTCAAGTAAATGTAAAATATTACATGAGTCATATTGAGATTAAACTAAAAGAAAAAATATAAATAAGTTTCTGATCTTCTTTACAGCAGTTTTAAATATTGTACAATTATATTTATCCTCTCTCTCTGTAAGGTTACGTAATGGCTCCCTTCCACATTATACCCTTTCTAACCATAAAATTCTGAAATCACACGAGTTTATCTTTTTTATTTGTTCATTTTCAGCAAAAAGTCCATACAGAGTTTCCAATCACTATCAAATGTAGACTTTTCCCTAATAAACAAATCAATTTTTGCCATCTCTGATCTATCGTCTATCATTCTATCAAATTCACCAACCAATCCTCCATTGTAGGTATTTCAGATTTTTTTTTTACATCACAGTCTAGCTGGAATCATGGGAGCTGCCATTAAAATACTGATCAGGATGAACCCTCCTTAGATTCGTAGCCTAAAGAAAATCAGCCAGGTGCTGATCTTTTTTTGTCTTAGTTAAAGCATCTCTTTGTGAAATAAAAATTTAACTAAATCGCTCAATTACTAATTGCTGTAACTGGCATATGTGGCAAAAATGGCCTTCAAAAGACTTCAGTCTTGTACATTGTATTAAGACTATTTATATAGTCATTGACTATTCAGGTTCTATTTCAGCTGTGAAGGAATCTTTGCCATCAGATCTACAAACAAGAAAAGAGAGAGATGTTACAAATGAGCCTCGCCAGAAACTGAGAATATTTTATCAGGTATTGACTATCTAATATTTCTGTTTGTTATGGGTCATTGTTTTATTTCATCTATCTGTCTGTTAGAATTTTATTCTATTTTTGTTACTTTGTAAGTAGCTCAAGGCAGCATACATACCTAATACTTGTTCCTCCCCCTATTTTCTCCACACCAACCACCCAGTGAGATGTATCGGGCTGAGAGAAAGTAACTGGCCCAAAGTCACCTAGCCAGCTTTGATGCCTAAGGTGGGACTGGCACTCATCATCTGATTTTTAGCTTGGTGCTTTAACCACTAGGCACAACTGGCTTGTAATAATTTTTCCCCTGTTCTTTATGAAAGAAGGAACTAGCTATCACTTCTTGGTTTTCAGTAGAAATATGCACTGATTCATAAAATGCATACTGGAAAGAAAACAAATTGCAATGTAGTTTTTTTTTTAAACAAACTCATGGTAACAATCTCTCTCTTTTTAGTTTCTTTATAATAACAACACAAGGCAACAGACTGAAGCTAGAGATGACTTGCATTGCCCATGGTGTACATTGAACTGTCGCAAGCTTTACAGCTTACTTAAACATCTCAAGCTTTGTCACAGCCGGTTTATTTTCAATTATGTGGTAAGTATTCTAGTAAAATCACTTTGAATTTAATATTTTATTTCCACTGGTGTTGTCTTAGTGGAAGAATATTCTATTATAGAAAGCTATGTTGTAAATGGAGCCCAGAAGGTAAGTGAACAAATTTAATACTTTTTATTCAATACTACTCAGCAATAGTAGCTACAACAGTGAAAAATCTACATTAAGTGCTATCATCCTTTTTAATGTACCCAGTAACTCAGAAAAAAAAATAGTGGCTAAAAGTTGATTTGGAATCTTTGTGCAGCAAGATTTAGAAAACTCGTTCTTTTATTTATTGCAGTATCATCCAAAAGGTGCTAGGATAGATGTTTCTATCAATGAGTGTTATGATGGCTCCTATGCAGGAAACCCTCAGGATATTCATCGTCAGCCTGGGTTTGCCTTCAGTCGTAACGGACCAGTCAAGCGAACTCCAATAACACATATCCTTGTATGCAGGTCAGTAGAAAATGGAGTTCGTCTGCAGATGTATATGAGTAAAAATCACATCTGTGATGCTCTCGTTACATTAGAGAAAATAACTATGATATTATGAGAGCTTACTGTTTTGATATGTTGGTATTTTTAAATGAATTTACAACAATAATTGATAATCTGGATATATTGTTGCCAGGAAACAACTACCGGTAGGTTTCTAGGCTTCATTCAGTCCTCAAGTGGTCTTTGTAGGGTTGCAGTACTGTTCAGATGTTTAAATACCTGGTTGAAAAAATTAACACTTGGTTTTTCAGACCAAAGCGTACAAAAGCCAGCATGTCGGAATTTCTTGAATCTGAAGATGGAGAAGTAGAACAGCAAAGAACATATAGCAGTGGCCATAATCGATTATACTTTCACAGTGATACTTGTCTACCTCTACGCCCACAAGAAATGGAAGTTGATAGTGAAGATGAAAAAGATCCCGAATGGCTACGGGAGAAAACTATAACGGTAACTTTGTATCACGGCAGACTGTGATGCCTTCTCTTAATCTGCTAATATTATTAGTAGATAGGATTGGTACAATTGCTGATGTAAATAGCAAGGAGCTGGATTATGTACAGAACAGGAAATTGTCAGTCAGATTCTGAAATGTTTCTTCTATATTAATTTAATTACTATGGAAGGAATGAATGAAGATAGATAGATAGATAGATAGATAGATAGATAGATAGATAGATAGATAGATAGATAGATAGTAGGGAAGAGAACCTTTCATGTTCAGGTTGGATGCTGGTCATACGATTTCCATATTTTACAACTAGGGGCTCATAGATGGCAAATATACTCAGGTATTTGATACAAAATGAGGCCATACATTTATTTTTCAAATGTAATATCAGGGTTTTTTGCCATAGCAAGGGCCCAGAGAATCCATTTATATTGTCCAATTGTCAAATTTTATATAGGTGTATATTTCAAGAGAATGTTATCCTTTGAAAGTTTTAGCTTTTGTCACACTTATGTTTATGTAGTCTACTATTTTCTCCCAAAACTTGTTAAGTGTAGGACATTGTAAAAGCATGTGTTTTAAAGAAACATTATCTTTATTACATCTCCAACAAAATTCTGTCTTAAACCATCCTTTTTTGTACAAATGTAAATGGGAGTCCAATAAATTCTAAATATTTTTGGTTGCATGAGTCGGGTTCCTAACACCAAGTCCGTGGACCAGAACTGGTCCATGTAAACAAGTGAACCCCATTCATGTGATGCAGGCAGCACACGAAATCACAGCCCATCCAGTCAACAGAAAAACCTTTTCACGGAACCAGTCCCTGCATCCCAAAAGGTTGAGAGCTGCTGGCTTAAGTCATAATTCAAGGTCCACTGACACTCTTGCTATTAAGAGTTAAAGACACTCTTTCATTTGTCTAGGCAATATAGGAACCCAATAATAATTAATTCCACTTGTTTCTTAGCATCTGCATATCACTGATTTATTGATAATAAATACTTATAAGAACCAATACCAGTAGTAGCGGGTGTTTTTTTTTTAAGGATTTAACTGATGGTTCTAGAAAATGCTACTGGTCCCAATAGTGTTAAAAATGTAACAGTAAATATTGCTGTTTGGTCACATCTGATAGATGTTATTTACGTTTTAACATAGCATATTTTAAAAATTTAAAAATCTTTTATCATCTGTCAATTGGTCCAAAGTGAAAACATCTCCACTTCCATCCAATTTTCTATATTACATCTTTTCCCCCAATTTTTAAAGTTGGGTTTCCCCATAAAATCAATTTAGCATGATGAAAAGGGTCTTTTTATTAGATATTACATTCTATAACTTTCTGATGTGATTGTTTCCAGAGATGCTAGAGTTCTTAGTACTTAGACCTCAATATTGGCCATCCAACCAAGTGTTGTGGTCTCCTTATAATTATTATTTCCTTTGCTTTAACTAACTTTCAACAATTGTCTCACTGTAGCAAATTGAAGAGTTTTCTGATGTTAATGAAGGAGAAAAAGAAGTCATGAAATTATGGAATCTGCATGTTATGAAACATGGGTATGTGTTCTAATAAATCTAAAATGGACAAGAACAACAGAAATATGGCTGAAAAATTATTCATATTTTCAATTCAAATTTTAAAAAATATTAAATATTTTGCTGTCCTTATTTTAATGTACTGAGAATTTTTAAAATTTTTAAATGTTGGCAATTGTGGCAATATGGGCAAGAATGGTGTTTCTAAGCAAGATTCTTTTAAAACTTGGATCTTTTGAGAATTCTGAGCAATCCAAATTTTGTTTTTCAGCTGTGATTATGAGCCCAACTAAATAGTACTAATTTGTTTTATGTTTTAATGTTAACAGATTTATTGCTGACAATCAAATGAATCATGCCTGTATGCTGTTTGTGGAAAATTATGGACACAAAATTATTAAGAAGAACTTGTGTCGGAATTTTATGCTTCATCTAGTCAGCATGCACGACTTTAATCTTATAAGCATTATGTCAATAGACAAAGCCGTTACTAAGCTCCGAGAAATGCAACATAAATTAGAAAAAGGAGAGTCCATTACAGCCACCTCATCTGAGGAGTTTACAGAAGAACAGACGGGTGCAACTAATGGCTATAGCGATGCTAATTCTAAGGAACGGTCTTCAGAAATAGATAACACATCTTGTATGACAAAACAGAATAGAAAACAGAAGATCTGAAAAGACCAGCCGACAAAAAAAATGAAGTGATATTCTAAGATGCATGAACTCGATAAGGAATTTAATAAGATACACAGATTTTAACAGGCACTGCTGGAAACAAAGGATTTCATCACAGATAGTGTTGATATGGCTCCTATTGAAATAATTACGCAAGTGCAACATGTATATCAGTTCTAGTGATGTAATGACAATACTCAAAGTTTGAGCATGAAGAGCAATACAATTTTTGGAAATTTTAATTATGAGATGTACTGAATTTACATAACTTAAGTATATGTAAACCAGTTTTTATATAAAGATTTTTGCATCAGTAATGGTCGACTTTCCTACCACGGAGTTAAAAATGAGAAGAGATCGGAACAGTTTATCATTTGTACTTAAAAATTCTGTTTCCTTTTTGTAGAAAATAATGTCTCATTTAAATTTGATCCTTTGTTTTTATTCTATCAAATTAGAAGACTGCAGTTTTTAAATACATTTTTAAACATTCAAGTGTAATATTGCACTTCTATAATGTCCATATAGGGGGGAAATTGCTTTATCTATTGCAAACACAGGGATATACTATATTAATTGTGCCAGTAGCCTAAAAGAATTTGTTGATATCATCTGGTATATGAGATCAGACTGTTTAGGGTGGATGAAGATGACAATATGCTGCTTTAACACCTTCAGGTAATGGTGGGCGTTTTTGCCTATATTTGCATGTACACAGACTGCAGAATCAAAGCACAGTTAACCTGGGACTTTTAGATGCTACTTTTAAGGGGGAAAATACACTGTAAAATTGGTCCAGAAAATGTGTTGCACTTCTTTTGCAAGTATTCTGTGATGTATTGCATTCAATACAGATGCTAACTAAAAGTCTGGTGCAGTCTTGCACTGCTCTTAACACATTAAAGCATATGTTTACAGATTTTCTTTTTTTCCAATGGAAAGTAGCTTCACTACTGGTACAGTATCAGCACCAAGGGTTTGTTCCAGCAAGCACTGTGGTTGAGTGACATCACCTCATTTTTTTAAAAAAAATTCTTAAATAGTTCACTTTTCATATTCCTTATTTATAAAGGATCAGTTATGTAAATACAATTTACATTTGTTTTTATTTCATTCCATCATCGTAAGGAGGCAGTTCCCTGTTTTGGATTTTGGCTTTGGAATGGGTGGGGAAGAAGCTTCCTAATGGAGATTTTCAAAACTTTATAAAAACTGTAAATACTGACTTTGGTCCCTAAAGGTGTGTTTAACTGTGAGACTATTTAACTAATGGTGTGGATGTGATTTGTCATCCAGTATTAAGTTCTTAGTCACAGATTTGTGTCAATAGCAAAGAGGGAGACTACAGTTTTTCATTAGATGTCTTTTGTCTGCTCTGAGTTGTAGCAAACTCTAATTACACCTTTGAATAGCCGGCAAGCATTTCTCTTGGGCTTTAATTTGCTAAAGCTGTGCACATATGTAAAGAAATATTTTAGGAGAGACATAGATGTAGAGTTATTGCTTATGTCACTTAAGCAGTTGCGCTCTCAATGCTTAAAAGGAGGCTAGCATTCTTTGCACAAAAAGTTGATGACCCCCAAAAATAGTAATCAAATTACTTCTGTCAAGTAAACTTTGTATGTCATGTCCATTTATAATAAAAGCTGAGAATCCCTTTGTTTCTATTTATAATAAAGATGGATTTTCTATATGTACTCTTAATGAGACTTTGAAAAAATCATGTAAACTGGATGAACATTTGAATGGTACAGTAGATAAAGAATTGTTTAATGAACCTTTTGTTTTTACATTAAATGTTTATTTGAAATTGAATTTTGTACATAAAGTTCAATATGTAAAATCTGCCAAGGTGTCATGTTGAATCTTTTCATATATATGCCAAAGTGAATTCAGAAGCAGGCAAATTTAGTTGGAGGGGGTGTGTGTGTGCTGTATTTGCATTTGGACTAATTGTGGCCTGTGATAGAACTTGAAATGGCCTTTTTCTGTCTACATTCTGGAGATCCTTTTTTTAAAGATTTGCAGTTAAATCAAGATAAAACATACCAATAGTATCACAAAGATAGTCTGTTGCCATGATTGACCACAAAGGGATTAAATGTTCTGATAGGGAACAATTTTTTTTTTCCTGTCTGCCAATCTTTAAGATATAAAAGCAAAATTATTTTTCACAACATTAATTTCAAGTAGAAAATTTTTGGAAAATTAAGATGGTAAAAACATACTTCCAAATGTATGTCTGATCTACACAAATTCAACCAGGGCCATACGTGCAGCCCCTCTGAAATCAGAGTAATAGGTAGTCTTCAACTGAAAGCACAAGAGGGACCCAAACTTCCCTTGCTAAGTGATGGCGGTCATTGAATCACATCATTTTTTTGACTTTTTTTTTTTTTACCAAGATCATTTGCCTAGGTATGTGTGTACAGGTTGACAAATGCCCAAATTTTGATCAGGTGACCTAGGGACACTGCAGTAGTTGTGTGATGACCAGTCACAAGTCACTTTTTTTCAGCACCATTGTTACTTTTGAACAGTTGTTAAATGGTTTTAAGTTGAGGACCAACTATTTTGCAATTTTTTCTAATGGGAATTTAGCAAATGGTTCTAGCACTTTAGTTCAGCTGCTATTAGTAATGTGCTGAATTCAAAGCATAAAATGTAATTGCTTAAAAACTTCTTGATATTGGTCTGCTCAATAGTTCATGCTTCTTCCTTCTCTAGCTTAACTATATAGAGATAATGCCCTTTCATCATTTACCTATCATTTTAAGTTGTTCATAGTGAAAATCAATTACAGTGATAATGTTGTCAGGAGCCAGAGTGAGGATGGGAGCTTACCCCCAGTTGTGTGGTACTCAGGTCTCGAACCTAAGCTGCTGGCTTTCCAGCTGACAAGATCAGCGCCTTAATCGCTGAACCACCACACTGCCCTACTTTAAGGAGTGGTGATCAGCTATTTCCAAGAGCAATTTTCTTTGTTAAATATAAGTTGGCATATAAGTATTCCTCTTGTTCATACATTTACTGAACTCATGTTCCATTATGAGCTGATGCAATGTTCAAGCACAAAGTTTCTGGGGAATAAAACTGCTAAACCCTCAAGGCTTGTTCTGTGTATTGCTACTCTGGTATCTTGTTTTGGTGCAAAAGGTAAGGAACATTTTCTTCAGTATTCAAACTTCGAATAAAATAAGGAAATAATTATGATTATTTAAATTTCTTTGCTATTTTTAAACTTTTAGTAGGATGGCAGGTGTCTACCTGACTTCCATTGAAAGGAATACTAATAGTTTTGAACAATGGCTCCTAATTTTCTGTAGTTTCAATCACTTTCAAAGAATTTGGGTCCTAGCACAACAGAAACAAAATACACTATTTTTTTTTTCATTTTTTTCTGTTGCTGTATTTACTAATTACCAAAAATATTAAAAACATCACTGATTTACTCTGTGTCCCAACTTTTGACACTATACAACTTGAAAATTTATGGATATGAGGGCAATGACACCATTACTATTTCTAAAGAAATGTAGGCTTTCGAAAATAATAAATTTAGAACCAAATTTTCTTGAAAAAAACCTTTCCTGGGCTTTCTACAGCATAATTTTAAGCAACTGTTTTCTATTTGCTGTTATCTATTCATTTGGAATAGAATGGAATGGAATGGAATAAGTTTATTTATAGGCCGCCCTTTTCCCTGAGGAGACTCAGGGCGGCTAACAACTTATAGGGAGGGGATACAAACAGTAACATATAGCATACACATAATTAAAAAATAAACAACATTCATTCAGCATTCGGGTGGGGGCGAATCAAATCTTTACCCCCAGGCCTGACGGGATAGCCAGCTCTTGAGGGCTGCGCGGAAGGTCTGAAGGGTGGTGAGGGTACGAATCTCCACGGGGAGATTGTTCCAGAGGGTCGGAGCTGCTACTGAAAAGGCTTTCCTCCGCGTAGTGGCCAGCCGGCACTGGCTGGCAGATGGCACTCGGAGGAGGCCTAATCTATGAGATCTAATCGGTCTCGAGGAGGTAATTGGCAGGAGGCGGTCTCTCAAGTACCCAGATCCACTACCATGAAGGGCTTTATAGGTGGTAAGAAGCACCTTGAAGCGCACACGGAGATCAACAGGTAGCCAGCGCAGCTCTTTTCTCTTGAAGATCAACAGAGAAAAGACCCAAAGGATTTTAAAGGCAGAATTTAAATCAGAAAGTGCAGTTGTGTTTAAAATAAAAGCACCTTTAGAGCAACCATGACCAGGATGAATGCGAACCTCCAGAGAAAAGATTTCACTACTGGATAGGGTACAATAAGTCAAATCTTTATTCAAAGGTCATGATACAAAGTATCTTGAGGTAAATACATACAAGTGCATACAAAACATAATTCCATGCTAACTTTGCCTCCAAGTATTGCCACCTCATATGAATACTGTCTGAACAAAGAATCCAATTTTTCAGAATTCTTACGGCTCTAAAATACTGATTCGATTTCTTTTGAACATTTTTGCTGCTCATATCAAGTTCAAGGTAAGCTTTTGAATAGCTTTCCTGTTTCATAGCTTTTTTTAAAAACCAGCCTTTACACTCTCAAGAGATAAAATCTCTCTATTTCCTCTTTCTCTTCCATCCCCTGCTGCAGAAAGTCAGCCTTTGCTGGGGGAACAAATTTCTATTGCTATAGCAAAAAAGCTTTTACAAAAGTTTTAAGGGGGAAAATTCTGTATTAGCTCAGCATTAACATGCCTTCCTCATACAAGACAGAGGTCTGTGGTATATTCAAAAATGAAGATCTTACTCTATCCAAGGGAAAGATAAGAACTATAAACCCGGACATCTGGATAGAATCCGACTTTTAAATTTGGATTTACAGTTTTTGATCTTCTAAAAGTAGAACATTTGGATTATGTCCTCCATTCCGTATGTTTAAAAAAAAGTTACTTTAGAACATTGTAAGGGCATTTTGTATGGTATACATGAGATCGCAAATTGTCCTGTGGCAATCCTTTAAGAGGGAACTGCATACATACGTGTCTGAATACCGTCACAAATCCCGATTTATGTGTAGCATTCTAAAAAGAAGGGAGAACTTCCAACCTACCATTATATAATGAACATACAAAGCTAAAGGTGAACTAAAATATCTCCTTCCTTTTTTTTGGTACCAGTTTTATTTTATGCTCGGATACATTTTCACAGAGATCAATAATGAGAGATAAAAAGTATATGGATGATCTGGTTTGCATCTGACATTCCTAGAAGAGGAACGCTGATACATTAATATCCTTTTCCACTGTATATTCACATAAGCATAAGGCAAGGTGGTGATTTATCTGAGTACAAGAGAAGAATTTTGGTATGGCTTGATTTTAAACTGGGGAGGGGCAGAGATAGGATTCTATATTCCTTAAATACCATCTTCTTACAGGATATCTTGAGATGCGGGGGGGCGGAGGGGAAAGAGAAGAGACTACCCATTTTTATTTAGATTCTGCTCCACAGAGTATTCCGTTAGCCTTCCCCCAAATCCTGCCTCCAGATATACTGGGAATTCAACCCCATAATTCTGATAATCAACAGGAAATGAAGCGAAATATGTCTAGAAATCATTAGATCGCAATAGACCATGAAATAAGGTTACATATTCCTTATGTTACATATTCCTCAGTTACATATTCCTGAACCAAAGGACCTACCACCGGGTGACAACTTTTACTTAGTGCTGAAACCAGAGTAACTCCTAGCTGGCAATCCCACCGTATAAGAAGGGAAGGGAGGAATTTTGCTCTTCTTTTTAATCAGCAGTTCCTTTCTTTGCTAACTTATCAGACTGGGGTATGGCAGCTAAGGACTGCAGCGAAAGCCTCTGGGCCTAGGATTGAAGACTTAAAGTTTAAGAAAGAAACTGGTTGCAAATCTTACTTAACGGGATACCCCTATTGCAAGGAAACAGCTGCCAAGATTGGGTTTCCTATTTTAGGAGATGGGCATGCAGGCAATCTTCTTTCTTCTTCTTCTATATATATATATAAAAATGGCAGTGTGTGTCTGTGTGTTCCAGCATAACCCTGGAACGCCTTGAGCAATTTCAACCAAACTTAGTACACAGATGATTTACTCTCTGGAAACAAATACTGTGGGGGTAAGACAACCGGGGTTGTGTGTCTGTGTGTCTGTGTTCCAGCATAACTGGGGAACGCCTGGGCTACTGAAATGAAAAGGAATGAATTATATCTATAGTGTCAAATCACAGTATTTTTGTCAATGATAGTGTGTATTTTGGATTTGTGTGTGTGTGTGTGTGTTTGTTCCAGCAATACTTTGACTTGACACTATAGATACAATTCATTCCTTTTCCTGTCTAATACAGGATCGAGTTATCAGCTAGTTTAATCACACAAAGGTGCCCAAGATTAAAAGAGCAAAATGGAGATTAACTGCAGAGGTTGAGAGCAAGAATGCTTTAGCTGTTACTCTCTGCTTAAAATTAGTACCTGGCTTGCCTGCTAACTTGGTTACGTCAACCAAATTCTAAAAAGTACGGTAAGAGATTTCTACAATGCATTCTTTTCTACATGGTACCTCCTTGTTTGCAAGTTGGCTTGTATACCCTGTTGGCCTGACCCCGTTTCTATAAAATTTATCTGAACGCAAGTCCAGGTAAAGACAATTTACTTGCTACACAAAACTCTAGGCTCCGTACAAGTTATTCAAGAAAGATCTAAAACATTTGCGCCCTAAATATCTCTTGGGACTGTGTGATATTGTGTTGAAAAAGGCACAAGCTGTAAAAGGCACTACAATGACCACAGAGGAGCAGGGAAAATGTCGCTTAAGCCAGGGGTCTCCAACCTTGGCAACTTTAAGACTTGTGGACTTCAACTCCTAGAGGTTCCTCAGCCAGCTTGCTGGTTGAGGAACTCTGGGAGTTGACGTCCACAAGTCTTAAAGTTGCCAAGGTTGGAGACCCCTGGCTTAAGTGACAAATGCCATGAATGAAATTTTCTATTTCACATCTGCAATATTGTTCAACAGAAGCACCAAACTAAGGCACGTCGGTATCATAGGCTCACCAAAACAAGCGTTTCGGCTCAGATTTCTTCTGCAAAATATAGCAAGGCACTGAAGGAAAAGGATAACATAGAGGCCAAAAAGCCTTATTGCCCAGCGGACAGAAAGCTTTTGGCAGGTTGAGGTACAGCATTTCAGTACCGAACTCTGATGAAGAGGAAAACATGCGTACAATTTTGGTCCTTTAACCCTGAGCCAAAGAATAACACTAGGCAAACTTTAGTAACGCATAACCAAGCATTGATAGCAGGACCATTTCTACTTTTTATTCCAAAACCAGGCTCTCTCTCTTGAAGATCTCCAGAGGTGGACTACAACTCCTATAATCCCCCTTTCATTAAGTCCTCAACTAGGGATTGTGGAAGATCATGTCCAGACCCTCTGGAGAACATCCAAACAGAGAGAGCTGTTCTAAAAAATAATAATAATAATACTCAAAATGCATGATGTCGATAGCAAACACAACAACTTACATAACTTTTCCAGGTTACTCAGCATTCCACCAATATTTCAGGTGAATCCAGTAGAGAAGACAGAGTTCAAGTAATGTTTATCTTACAGAAAAGTGGCATCAAGCAGATCACTTGAACCAAGAGCAATATACCAAAGACACACAGATTGAACAGCCTGAAGGAGCAAATAATTGTGTCATTGGAGTCCAAACCCTTTGAATGATGCCACCGAAAGACAAGTACTACCCAGTCTAAGAGTTAGAACACCAAAACTTTCCAGCCGGGATAGGAGAAGGAGCATCCAAAATACAGAGAGCCACAGCATTCATCAAGTACCCAGTCAAAGACCACTTCCCTGTTGTTGGAACTAATCGTCACTCTGAGTTTGAAGCTCCCCCCATTATTATTATTGCAAGGGCCTAAATTCACAGTTTCCATGTCGAAGGTTACAGCTGATCCTGAAGTCACTGCAGGCAACTGGTTGGTCATCTCTTTTCCATTGACAAAAACAGCTCCTGCAATAGAGAACAAAATGCTGGTGAGCCTACCTGTTCACATAACAGGAGTTTTCAATTTCCCATGAAACTTCTGAGCTTTCTGAATTCACCTTCTTTAATGATTTGCAACACACTTCATGGACACCTTGTTAAATTACATTCTTGTCACTAAAGACAGTAAATTGGCTTGCTTGCAAAACAAAGGTGGCATTCCAATTTTATTATTCCCAAATATGTCTCTTCTCTTTCATATCCAACTCCCCACATCAAAAGTGAATGGTGGAAACCATCCCAGGGAACTAGATACAGTAGCAGAACATTGTCATTAGCGTATTTTTCAGCCTATAAGATGCACTGGTGTATAAGACGCACCAAGATTTTGAAGAGCGTCTTATACACCGGTGCGTGTTATAGTCTGAAAAATACGGTAATGACAATGTTCTGCTACTGTATCTAGTTCCCCGGGATGGTTTCCACCATTCACTTTTGATGTGGGGAGTTGGATATGAAAGAGAAGAGACATATTAAGTAAGAAAAAATAGTTTTTGCCTTCCCTCAGCCCCCAGCAGCACTCTGCAGGCTTCAGCAAGGCTGGGGTAAGGCAAAAATGCCCCCGTTTTTGCAAAAAATGGGCAGGAAATGGGGCATTTTTCGCAAAAACGGAAGCGTTTGTGCCTTACCCCAGCCCTACTGAAGCCTGCAAAGTGCTGCTGGGGGCTGTGGGAAGGCAAAAACGCCTTTGTTTTTGCAAAAAATGGCCTGTTTTCCACAAAAATTGGATGTGGGGGCGGAACTTCGGGAAATAAAAAATGGCTGTATTCGGTATATAAGACACACCAACATTTCCACGCTCTTTTGGGGGGGGAAGGTGCATCTTATACTCTGAAAAATACGGTAGTTGGTCTCCTGACCAATACAATTATTAATAATGAAACCTCTCAAGAAAGACCATTTTATAAGAGTGCCCATTGCCCCCAAAATAGTTAGGACTTTTGCACTATTCCACATAGTGTCTGACACACACATCCATTGTACTCATTTACCATACTGGCAGCAATTATTAGGGGGAATTATTTTCTCAGTTCACAGTTCTTATTTACAAGTGGTATGGCAAATCTTAAAAAATGTTGTTGTAAAGGGTTGCCTAATTGTTTGTGATCAAGGGCTACATTCTCCGTACAAAGCTTTTTTAAAAAAATAATTTTTATTCAACATTTTTAAAACATTAAAATCACAGTTACACTTTTACAGCTTTCCGTTATCGGTATTTTTTTTTTCTAATTTTGAATTTTCCGTTCTAAGGCCTATTGTTTTATACATATACCTCCTTATTTCATAGTTATTCATTTATATAATATATACAACATTTACACCTCTGTTGCTCTCTAAATGTATACCATTTCCTTTTGTTATGCTTTCCATGTATTCATTATGCATTAATTTTGTATCTCTTTTCTAGCCAATTATACCACCTATTCCATGTCTTATAATACTGTTTCCTCTCTATCCCTTAGTTCCATCATTAATTTATCAATTTCCACGCATTCTGGCACCTTTTTTATAATCTTTAGAAGCTAATGACATAAAAGTTAGGATTTACTGATCTTCGTGTATTTATAATTTCCCCCCTGCCAAATGAAAAGGAGGGTGTATTATGATGATGTTAAGAGGAAACCAGGCCATCAAAAGAACACGATGGCTGGATACCATCAAAGCTGACACCAGCCAGAGCATAGAAAAACTCCAAGAAATAGTGCAAGGTCAGAAGATGCCAAGAGTCAGACATAACTGAATGGATAACATCATTATCATCATTATGATGGTACGTATTGAAGGGGTAGTTGAGCACCTTTGCTCTAGCCCCAGTCAGGCTTTTGAAAATTAGAAGCCTGCTAGGACATGGATAGCATGTCTTGACATGCCTCTTTATAGCAGTTAGACTTCTATACCGCTTCATAGGGCTTTCAGCCCTCTCTAAGCAGTTTTACAGAGTCAGCATATCGCCCCCACAGTCTGGGTCCTCATTTCACCCACCTCGGAAGGATGGAAGGCTGAGTCAACCCTGAGCCGGTGAGATTTGAACCGCTGAACTGCAGATAACAGTCAGCTGAAGTGGCCTGCAGTACTGCACTCTAACCACTGTGCCACCTCTTTCCCAAGATACTGATTTTTTGCACCTTCCTTGACAATCTTGGGAAATCACATTTATAATTTTCCACCACCTATTTAGGATTCCTGCATGTCATAAACTATATACCCGTGAGGGCGATACCCGTGATACCCGTGGCACGCAGAGCCTTCTCTGAGGGCACACCAGCCATCGCCCCAGGCCAGCTCTACTGCGCTTGCGTGCACACCTCCTGCTCACAGCTGGCCTCCAGGCCGCTACTGCACATGCACGGGGTGTGCGCATGCATGTAGAGTGCATGCACGGAGGAACTCACATTGCATTTTGAGGGTTTGTGCAAGTGCACACACACACACCACATGCCCCATTTTAGGCTTGGAAGGCCTCCTGCACCAACCTGGAAGCCAAAAGGGGGCACGGAGCGCGTGTGGGGGGGGGCTCACATTCCATTTGGGGGGTATGTGCGCTTTGGGCACTCAGCACCAAAAAGGTTTGCCATCACTGCTATATACAGTAGGTCTTAAAATAACAATACATTAGGATACAGTGGGGATTGCAGATCGGAAGGGTTGGCCAAATCAGATCTTTTTATAACTCACCATTGGTACTAATGCATACAGCTCTATCCCGTTGCAAAGAATCATAGCCATTCAGCTTCTCAACACAAACTCCAATACTATCTTTCTTGTCCGGCTGGCCAACTGTTTCAATTCTGTGAAGAGAAAGGTGGGGGGAAGGGAGAGGAAAGCAGCTATATTTAGAAAAAATGTTAATATAAACCACGTCCTTGATGATTAATGCACCCTCCTTTAAAGCTCACAGTCTAGGAATCTGCAATTCAGCTCTCTTCCATCTGGTGTTCCTCACATATACTGAAATCCAAATCCTACCATCCCAATATATGTCGGTATTTGATGCTCATAACACTTACCAGATTTGGGAAAGCTACTCTCATAGAGGGGATAGCTTCAATTTGCCTCAATTTATCTTTCTTAAAGGTGGAAAATTTCTAGGATGGGGAAAAACCAACCACCCTCGTGTTTTGCATAAGGGAAGGCCTTCATTGGATCAGTGGCCTCTTTAGCTAAAATGATACCATAGCAAATAATGAAAATCTCTGCCAGTGATGTTGGAGAACAATGCCTGATGCTCTGAACAATACAGCTAGATGAACAATGTAACCTATTATCTAGCTCAGGGGTGTCAAACTCAAGGCTCGCAGGATGGATCCAGCCTGTGGGGTGCTTAGATCTGGCCCACGGGGTGTCCCTGGAAACAGCAGCCCATGGTGCCTCTACCAGCGTGCGGGTCTCCCAAACTCTTTTCACTGGCAGAGTACTCAGGCCACCACAAGCACCCCGATACGAGTGACATCGAGCTGGTCACACCCACCCACCCCCTCCCCCAAGGTCAAACACAATCTTGATGCGGCCCTCAATGAAATCAAATGAAAACATCCCTGATCTAGCTATTGGCCATGCAGTTACGTCTTCCTGTCATATTGGGAGAAGTAACATTCTGCCTGCCAGCATTAATTAATAAGATGTTTGCTATCATGTCAAACCTTTTATTGCTTTTCCTTCTCAATAGAACTACTTATTTGTCTTTCAACCATTCCTTTGGGAAATTGTTCAGTTCTCTCTACAGGGTACCACTTTCAGACTAAACACTCCTGCATTTATTTATTTATTTATGAACAGATGTCCCACTTTTTCATTATTTAAACAAACTCAAAGTAGTTTTCATTGGTAACCAATAAGCATTTACTGTCAGAATCTCCAGAACAGATAATATGTTCAGATGCTTTATTAATAACGGTGGCAGTCGGAAGTACCATATTGTGCAGAAACCTGCTATGTGGGAAGAAATTTCAAACAAGTTGATGTCACGGCCTGAACAGAGGAACATACACACATTAACACAAGGGAAAACAGGAAGCATTATCTTCCAAGTTTTATTTAACCATTTGGAATCTATGGTTATGACTCTGAGGAAACCCTGAGACATAGTCCTTGATTTATGGCCACAGTTGAGCCCAAAGTTTCTATTGCTAAGCAAGAGGGTTGTTAAGTGACTTTTGCCCCATTTTACGATCTTTCTTGCCACCGTTGTTAAGCGAATCACTGCAGTTGTTAAGTTAGTAACCTGGTTGTAAAATGAATCTGGCTTCCCCACTGACTTTGCTTGTCAGAATGCAAAAGGTGACCACATGACTCTGCAACCATCATAAATACATGTCAGTTGCTGAGCATCTGAATTTTGATCACATGACTATAATTACACCTCCACAGTCATGTGTGAAAAACAGTCATAAGCCAATTTTTTTAGTGACCCTGTAACTTCACTAAATGAATTGTTGTAAGTCGAGGACTACCTATATTAAGTAGCAATCATAAAGAATGCTAAGAAAAGGAAAGAAAATGGAAAAAGGAGAAAGAGATAGAAATTTATTCCTTCTTTTTCGATGTTACAAGGTAATGTTATCTGCCCTGTAGGAGATAAGAACCTAAAGGTAGCCAACCTTTAAGTGGCCGGTATATTGGTACAAGTGTAGAAAGCCTGCCCCTCCCAGATTAAAATATTCTTTATTCTTAATATTAAAAAGAGGCAGGATGGAATATTTCTTCTAAAGGAGAAGATGAGAAAAATCTTAACAAAGGCAGAATTGATTGTTTGACCTTTGCCTAGAACGTGCATGTATATTCTTTTGTAGAGATAAATCACTATTTATTATTATAAACCTCTATTTGATGTTATTGCTCCTGGGTTGTCTCACATAGTCACAATGAGCACACTCTGACACAGCCCCCGTTTTCCTGCCATAGGAAAGCAGCCTCAAGCAGAAGCTTTTGAAGAGGCTGGTCTTTAGAAATGGAGATTTTGTATCCATTCAGAAAGACTGGGCCAATTTGTTTAAGCAGAGAGACTCCAAATAAGTAACACAATTAGGCAAACCAAAGCAGACAAGATTAACTCAAACACCTAGGACCATGATGGCAAACCTATGGTATGCGTGCCGGAAGCGGCACACAGAGCCATCTCTCCAGGCACGCCAGCTGTCGCCTGTTGCTCTTCCAGGTGGTCTTTGCCAGCTGGTCTTCACACACATGGAAGCTCCGGAAATCGGAAGAGCAGTTCCCTGTAGTTCGGTGCCAAAAAGGTTCACCAACACTGACCTAGGATTTGCATTTCCCCTTTTGCCTGAAGAGCCCACCATGACCCCTACATGATCCCACTGAAATCTGACAACAGCCATTAAAATACTGAAGGATATATTCTTGCACAGGAACAAGCATCTCAATCACAAAGCCCCAAAGAATGTATAAAAACCCACCTACTCTCAAGCCCATTTTGTCAGCTACCCCAGAAACATGCTGCTGTCACTGAAGTTTCTGGCTACCAAATAAACAGAGACCTTTTCTGCAGCGTGCCCCCCATTTTATTTCCAATGTCTTTCTCCCGGACCAGATTTTTCTTCCAACATAAGGGGGGGGAGGTGTCTAGGTTTATTTTAGAAGCCATTGCATTTATAACAGTTTGTGTTTAAAACAAAGCAGATACAATATATGCACCACCAACAATTTAAGCACAATTATTTCAGAAACAGGAAAATGTTAAACAAAACAAAAAAAACCTCCCCATGTTTTTAAGGAGTACAGGTTGGGCAGCAATGAGTTAATTCTTCCCCTTGATTTTGAGTAGACCTCAAAACAGGAACCATATTGTCCTGCTAATATTTTAGCCAGTTTTCCTTTTCTTCAGGAAGAGACTCAGCTGAGGGCTAATGTTACAAAATGGGGGAGAGGGAGGAGGAATCTCTACATCTGGAAACAATCCATAAGAGAAGGTTACTTGTAAAAAAAGAAAAGAAAAAGCAAGCAAAAGCTAAGATTTACAATCTCCAGTTGTTTCATCCTTAATTATACGTTGCTCGCTGATACATTTTTGAAAAAGGCTGTTTATAAGTTAAGTTCTTTTATCTGTGGACTTCAATATATTTTGGTGTGGAAATTTTGCATTAGGCTTGACACCTTCCCACCTTCCCCTTTGATGCTACATTTAGTTCTTATTACCACTCTAGCTGGGAAGAACATAAGAAATCCATTGTGAGAACAAACCTCTAGGCTAGCGTTTCATGTCCAAAAGGAGCTGATTAGATGTCTCTAGGAGGTATCCAAGCAGAGCATGAAACTAATGGTTACCAACTGTGACCCTGGCATCTTTATTAGATGGATGACTGCAGTTCATGGAAATGCCATTTGGCTATATGGATTAACTTATGCTCCAGCAATTTCTTGCAGATACAGAAGCTCAAAATAGAATGTTTTACAAGTTTATAAGAAAGCACAAACCCTGGATAAAATGGCAACCGAAAAGCAAGCCATATACTTGTATATATAGGTGTATTTATTTATTGAAGTTAGATATTGCTTGATTCCCAGTAACAGGGGTGCCAGGCCTGCAGTCATCTTTTCTTTTGGATCTTTGGCCTGCCACACTTTCTGATATTCTACTATGTATTTTCTATTGTGGGAAAATGGGAGGGAGGAATTGTAAGGAGTAAGATGCTGTGTAGCCATAACAAAATTCTTTGTAGAAAGCCAAGGTCATACTTTGTCTCTGCACCTCTGCATCTGACCGGAATTGGATGGGTAGAAGCTGCCAGCATGACAGTGGGAAATTGGACCATGGGATGGACTTGTGGGCGTGGGGGCAGGATCTTGAACTTTCAACTAGGTGGGGAAAACTGGGAAGCTTTCAGATTCGGGTTTTCCCAGATATGCCCACACGGCTCTCTTAATAAATTGGAACTTTGAGCACTATTTTGCCTTGGACTCTGATTTACTTTTGGATGCTATTTGGAACCCTCACAAAGCTGTGCTGTAGCTTACACAGTATTCAGAAGGAGGAAGGGAACTCCAGACCTGTGTGAAGTTGAACCACAACTAAATACACTCTCTGAAATACAAAATAGGACACCCTATACGAGACTGAGTTTGAACCGGATACATAGGCTGGGACTGTCACGATCTTCTGTTCAATGCTGCCCAGATATGCAGGCAAGGACTATCACAGCCTTTTCTAGGGGGGCAGGAAGACACAAAAATTCCAACTCCTATTGAGGCTGATTAAGTACATTACAAAAGTTGGACTAGACTTCAGCTGCACAGCACTGCACAGAATGTAAGCAGCTGTCATCTGGGAATGGTTGCATAGACCTTCTTTTTATACATCAGCAAATGTTAACATTTCCCGCTTGAATGTGCCTTGCCTCCCTCCCACCTCCCAGCAGGAAGTCAGAACCAATCAGCAAGCAAGGTGTGCACTTCCACACAACACGCAGCTCTCTGCTACCTCCATCAACCTCTTCGCAGCATAGCCATGTGGCAACGGCTACGGGCAGTTGTGGCCCACTAAATCAGCTGTTAAACATTTCTTTCTTATTGAAATGTCAAAGCAGTTACAACCCACTTCATCTTTTTGCTTATTGACTCAGCCGCGCTACAAAATATTTCTTCTCTTTTCAAGGTTTAGAATTATTTTCTATGACCTGTGTGAACTTTCTTAATCAAAAGAAGAACTTTCATTACTAGAAAAACAAACCCAAATATCAAATCAGATTCCATCAAGCTTCTGCATCTTTCTTTTTGGAATCTGCATTTACAGTAGAGCCATGATGTACTTCAAAAAAGTACCGTATTTTTCAGAGTATAAGGCGCATCTTCCCCCCAAAAAAGAGGGTGAAAATCTGGGTGCGTCTTATACAGCATTTTTGGCATCCCGAAACTCTGCCCCCTTTGCAAAAAAATGGACGTGCAGAGGGTTTGGGAGTCCTGCAAAGTACTCCTGGGGGCCGGGGAGGGCAAAAACTAGTGGGAAACGGGCCGTTTTTGCCCCCACCAGCCCTTAAGAGCACTCTACAAGCCTCCCAAATCCTATGCATGCCCTGTTTTTTTGCAAAAAAAACAGGCCCATTTTCACGGAAAATGGGCCATTTTTTGCTCATTCCCCTCCCCTCAGCCCCCAGGAGCACTTTGCAGGGCTCTCAAACTCTCATGCCCCATTTTTCAAAAAAAGAGGCATGCAGAGAGTTTGGGAGGTCTGCAGAGTGCAAAACCTTTTTTTTTTTAAATTTACCTCTTCAAAATGTTGGTGCATCTTATACTCCGGTGCATCTTATAGACCGAAAAATACGGTTAAGTAAAATATCTTACACACACAAACAGACCTATTGTGCAGTACAAGTAACCAGAGCCACACAGGAAGAGTTCAAGCTAATTCTTCTATTGTATTCTGCCTAATAATACAGGAATCTCCCCAGAGATTGCCTTCCCTTGGGAACAGATAGAGAAGGTTTCATAGAGCTTGGAATAGGGCAGTCCTGGATCTCTTGTGGCTGCAAAATGATTCAAGACTAATTCCCCACTTGATTCTCCTCTTTGCCTGGCTGGGCATTTTCCAACATTTAACCAGAAAAGCTTGTTGATGTCTTGCAGAAACGAACTAGAAACCAATCAAAACCAAATCATCCAATACTAGACAATCCAATATCTAAACACAACCCTTACAATCCCAACGCAAGCTTTGGCAAGACAAAACCTTAGGCTAAAAGTTTCGGACTCCTCCAACCTTTTTAAAGTGGCAGTTTAAAGTGTTTTCCAGTTTCCAAAAGCAATTACCAGTATATCATTACAAAGGAGGCTCAATTCATTGATCATTCTCTTCCAGTAAGACCCACAAAAGAGCAAAATGACTGCCTCCACTCCTGCTGTATGCTTAGGTTGTGACAAAATCTCTCTAGCCATTTTCCACAACTCTCTTGCATTTCCCTTTGATATCCCCCCCCCCAATTTTGAAACGAAATCTGACCCGTTGGCTTCCCTGGAGACTTTTCCTCCTTCAGTTGAGTATTGACCTCATTGTCTCTCTGGAGTTTGGCAAAGGCTATGGCTTCCCTCTTTTTTCAGACACACATCCTGTCAACCCCCAGCACAAAAGAAGAGCAGGGCAGCCCTTGAGGAGTCAAGTCCACGGGGACAAGGAGGAGGAAAAAGCCTGGCCAGAGAAATCTAGACAATTCAAGGACAGACATTCCTCTTTGCTGGAAAACAAAGTTTGCGGTGGGCGAAGCTCAAGGCCAAGTAATAGAGAAAGCCAACATTTAAGACCAAAGGGATGGGTCAGCTTGGAATGATCTGGCCAGTAACCGAAGCCTATCTTTCTTCCACGAAGAAACAGGAAATGCACTTCACTTGAACTAGGAATGTTTTGATTTCAAGTGATTAAGCGCACCCCAATAGTAGAAGAGGCCACCTAGGAAGGGAGAAATTGGTCACCCTCCAGATGCTGCTGGACTCCCAGTGGCTGCTGGGTGGCTGGTAGACTTGTCATTCAACCAAAGCTGGAAATGCACCAGTTTCCCACTCTACTTTGAATGACTAGGACAGTGATGGTGAACCTTTTTGTAAAAGCGTGCCAAAATTGTGTGCGCGCGTGCTATTGCGCGCATGCGTGGGCCTACACCCACAATTCAATGCATCCCACCCACCTGCGCATGCACATGTGACCCCCAGCCCTGAGAAAACCCCCCCCCCATGCAGGGAGGATGTTTCACCCTCCCCAGGCTCCAGGTTTTCCTGAAGCCAGGGGAGGCAAAAACTGCCTTCCCCGGCCCTCTGGAAGGCCAAAAATCAGCTGGCCGGCACGCACATCGGAGCAGAGAGCTCGTGTGCCAGCAAATATGGCTCCGTGTGCCACCTGTGGCATGCACACCATAGGTTTGCCATCACGGGACTAGGAGATCTAATTCAGAGGAATGATTCAGAAAGCCAGCTCACTTTCTCCAAAGAAAGAGAAAGCTTTCCTGCATCTGAGTGATCAAACAATTCACTCAAAGAACGCAACTGAGGTATTGTATATTCATAATGATATTTGACTCCATTTTAAAATAAGAAATTCGGCATTTTGTAGGTAGTTTCTTTTAAATGGAAAAATAAATTCAATCAAGGTATCGGGTAGGTTTTTTAAAAAAAAAGCTTTAAAAAGTCATCCAGTTTTATATGCCCTGGTTGGGGGGCCTTGGATACCTCTAAGCCAGGAATCTTCAAACTTGGTAACTTTTAAGATTTATTGGATTTCAACTCCCAGAATTCCCCAGCCAGCCAATTTGGGGAACTGAAGTCCACAAGTCTTAAAGTTGCCAAGTTGGGAGACCCCTGCTCTAAGCAGTAGCAGCAACATGGGAAGTGATTATGAGAGTAGAGCACCTGATGTGAAAGCTGCAAATATATCAAGTGAAAAAGACCAGGCCTGTATGTGAAGATTCAATTAAACTGGCTTATTGCTAAAAGTTTATGCACAAGAATCTTCTCAGCCAATGGTCTGGCCCACAAAGGGAGAGGTTGGATTTACCATATTTTTGGGACTATAAGATGCACCGGTGTATAAGACGTACCAAGATTTTGAAGAGAGGTAAGTAAGAAAAAAAAGTTTCCCCCCCCCCCGACCCCCAGGAGCACTCTGTAGGCTTCAGCAGGGCTGGGGGAAGGCAGAAAGCCCGTTTTTGCAAAAAACAGAGGCATTTTTGCCTTTCCCCAGCCCTGCTGAAGTCTGCAGAGTGCATTTGGGGGTTGGGGAAGGCAAAAACATCTCTGTTTTTGTGAAAAACAGTCCATTTTTTGTAAAAATGGGATGCGGGGGCAGGGCTTCAGGCAAAAAAATGATTGTATTCGGTATATAAGATGCAACAACATTTCTACGCTCTTTTTGGGGGGGGAGGTGCGTCTTATATTCCAAAAAATACAGTAGTTTTCTTGTGGCGACATAGGGATTCTAGGCTGATTCCACTTTTCACTCTTTTCCCAGATATCTTTGGAGATTCTGTTGTCCAGGTCAAGGTTGTCCCAAAAGTGCTTTCTTTCAAAAGGCAACTGGACTTTCTTGTTTTGCTAGAAGATGTTTTGCTTCTCATCCAAGAAGCTTCTTCAGTTCTGACTGAATGGTGGAGAATGGAAGGATTTTTATTCCTTGCCTTGCAGTCGTGTGCTTGTTAGCCCTCTTTCTGAGTGTCGCTGGGGTTCACTTGGAACTATTTGTACCCTCAGAATCACCTGAATCCTTTAGTCTGCAATTGTTTTTTTCTGGAAATCCTTTCCTATTCCTGTACCATTTAACTATGTGTTGTCAGATGAACACCCTTCATATGGGGCTACCTGTATCAGGGGTGGGTTTCAGGCGGTTTGCGGCGGTCCCCGCGAACCGGTTGGTCGGCGAACCCGTAAGTAAGTAACTTCCGGGAACGCCAAAGGGTCCACCCGCCCGCCCGCGTTTCTTATCCGGTTTTGACGAGTTCTGCGCTTCCACGCATGCGCAGGACGCATACAGCGCCTGCGCGATCAGACGCTAGTATGCATGCGTGCACTGCGCGTGTGCACGAGGACGCCGCCGGCCCCGTTCCAACCGAACCGGTTGGAACGGGGCAAGAAACCCACCCCTGACCTGTACACACAATTCTTCAACCTTCAAATTTAAAGTCTAGGTTTCATTTATTTTGAGCATAAAAACCAGAAGTGACACCTAGTGAGTCAATCCTGAGTAACTAGAACACAGCCTAGCTCAACAAAAGAAGAAATCACAGGTGGAGCCACGGTGGCGCAGTGGTTAGAATGCAGTATTGCAGGCTTCTTCTGCTAACTGCTGGCTGACTGCACTTTGGCAGATCGAATCTCACCAGGCTCAAGGCTGACTCAGCCTTCCATCCTTCCGAGGTGGGTAAAATTAGGACCCAGATTATTGAGGGCAATAGGCTGACTCTGTAAACTGCTTAGAGAGGGCTGTTAAAGCACTGTGAAGCGGTATATAAGCCTAAGTGCTATTGCTATCAATGGCATCAAAATTTAGTTTGGGAAAATACAACCAGATGATTGATTGATCCACCTTTTCTTACCGGAATGTCAGTGTCTGACCACAACAATAAGTTGGAGCCTTGGAATACAGCACACCACCCGCTTGCGAATCGTTTCGAAGGGCTATGTTCCTTCGGCTGCTCAAGCTGTAGCCCTCCATACCTGGAGTCCATTCTAAGGAAAGAAGAACCAAGAGTAATAATGCAGGGGCCCCGCCCAGTTTGAACAAACTACAAAACGTAACATTATATTCTTAAGTTTGCTGACACCAACAGGCCCAGCCTTCTCAGAAAATATGCTTTGCTTCAATTTTTAGTTATGGCTTTGTATACATTCCAAGATAGGAAAAGCGTGCAAAGAATGTACAAGTAGTCTTCGACTTACAACAATTCATGTAGTGAATGTTCAAAGTTACAACGGTACTGAAAAAAGTGACTTAGGACCGTTTTTCACATTTCGCAGTGTGAAAATCCCCGTGGTTAGGTGATTTACATTAGGATGACTGACAACTGACTTACATTTATGAGGGTTACGGTGTGTCATGGAGTCGTGTGTGATCCCCTTTTGCGACTGCCTGACAAGCAAAGTCAATGGAGGAAGCCAGATTCACTTAACAACTCTTTTACTAATTTAAGAGCTACAGTGATTCACTTCACAAATGAGGTGGGAAAGGTCGTAAAATGGAGCAAACTCAGTTAACAAATTTCTCACTTAACCGTGGCACGACAAAACCGCGCTCGACTAAGCCGCGCCTGATTAAACCGCGTCGCTGAGGTCATCAACAGGGCGACAACAGCGAGCGTGGAGAAAGAAGGGCGCTTTAAATAGCGCTTTGAAAGCAAGCCGATTCAACTTAAGGTAAGGGTTAGGGTTAGGGTTAGCTTTAGGGTTAGGTTTAGGGTTAGCGTTAGGTTTAGGGTTAGGTTAAGGTTAAGGTTTAGGGTTAGGTTAAGGGTTAGGATTAGGATTAGGTTTAGGTTAGGTTAAGGGTTAGGTTTAGGGTTAGGTTTAGGGTTAGGTTTAGAGTTAGGTTAAGGGTTAGGTTTAGGATTAGGTTTAGGGGGGTTAGGTTTAGGGGTTAATTTTAGGTTTAGCGTTTACAGCATGCTTCTGTCTCCGCGCTGTTGATGACGTCAGCTACGTGGTTTTGTCGAGCGCGGTTTAGTCGAACGCGGTTTTGTGGTGGAACCTCACTTAACAACATACATTTTGGGCTCAATTGTGATCGTTGAGGACTACCTGTACACAGTAATCTTTGATTTACAATTATTTTGTTCAGTGACCACTTAAAGTTACATTACTGAAAAAAGGTGACTTATGACTTATGACTGTTTTTCATACTTATGACCATTGCAGCATTCCAATGGTCACGTGATCAAAATTTGGATGCTTGGCAACTGGCATGTATTTGTGACAGTTGCACTGTCCCGGGGTCCTGTGATCACTACCTTCCCAGCCAGCTTCCAACAAGCAAAGTCAATGGGGGAAGCCAGATTTACTTAATGACTGGATGGTTCTTTTAACAACTGCAGTGATTCACTTAACAAGTGTGGCAAGAAAGGTCGCAAAATGGGTCAAAACTCACTTAACCATCTTGCTTAGCAATGGAAATTTTGAGCTCAACTGTGGTCATAAGTTGAGGACTAATTGTAATTCACAAACAGTCTGATCACATACAAACCTACAAGCCTTCTTAGGATCAATAAACTTTATGTTTTCAAAGGAGAACTCAGAGTTACTTAAAACCTAATTTAATTGATTTCATATGCTCTACAGTTGAAAATGCAGCAACATTCCATAAAGTTAAACGTTTGTGTAAGAAACGGCCTTAGCATCAAACAAGGATACCTGAATATGAAAAGTTATCATACAGAGCAAACTACATGATAGCAATAGTCTAGATCCGTGATGGTGAACCTGTGGCATGCAGCGCCCTCTCTGTGGGCATGCGCACTGTCGCCCCAGGTCAGATCTCCATGGTTTTTCTTTCGTGAACTTCTGTTTCCCTGCAAATGACGAAACAGAAGCTCACGAAAGAAAAAGATCTTACCTCTTGCTGCGCTGCTAGTGTTGGGATGCCCCGTCTCCCACCAGCCAACTGGTCTTTGGGTCTCTGTTGTCATGTGCACATGGCTGTGCATGCACGTAGATGTTCATGGATGCGCGTGTGCACACTTTTCTGTTTGGGCGTGCGTGCACACAGTTTGGGCATTCGGTGTCTAAAAGGTTCGCCATCACTGGGCTAGATTTACAGGTCAGGGAAAGGAGATGAAGCAAGACTGAAATATTTTTTAATCGCAGAATAAAATGATGAAATGCATACCATGAGGCACCAATGTGGAACACCCGGTCTGAGAAACACTCCATGGGCTCCATTCCTGACGGCCGTCTCCCCGCGCACAAACCTTGAACTGATAATCGACGTTGGGATCGATGTGCAACACCATGAATTCTGTGTCGGAACCAACGTAGACATCTTCAAAATGGCAAGTGGTACTCTTGCGATACTGAAGCCTGTAGTCTTGCGGGATGAAGTCCTCCTCAACCTGAGCAAAGATAAGTTACCTTATCGCATATCTTAAAACTCTTCCTTCCTTAAACATTTGTTTTAACTGACTTGTTCTCTAAAAAGGCGAAGGCTCGAAACTCCCCAGGATTTTGGGATTAGAAGCACACTGGGCATTATCACGAAGTGCAAAGGACACAATCGGAAAATTACTATTGTGGGGCAAGTGGTTAGACACAAATCATATTTTCCAGTCTTACACCAGCCAGATGTGTTGGTATCCTGAGAATTCCAGTTCAAACATATCTGGAAAAGTGATACCATGTTTCCCCGAAAATAAGACATGGTCTTATTTTCTTTTGACCCCCCGAAATAAGTGCTTCTTTTGACCCCCCAAAATAAGCCTTATTTTCGGGGAGGTGTTATTATTTTTGAGGTGCAGGAGGCGTCAAGTGTGGTCATCTCATGGCTGCTGCTGTGTTGCAATATTTTTGGCAGGCTTATTATCCAGGGAGGTCTTATTTTGGGGTAAACAGGGTATAAATATTAAGAGGCAGGAACAATCACATAGAATCCATTTCACAATGTGCCAGCTATCAGATAGCTATTAAACGAGTTCCAATTAAAAAAGAATGCTATCTCAAACAGAAACCAATAAGCCACATAATAACCACTATTCGTTGTATTAACTACTATCTGCATGCTATTATCAAGGAAGAGATTTTCATATGATGGGGAATATCCCAAATCTCTACCCCAGGTGTGTCAAACTCAAGGGCCGGCAGGATTTGCTTATATCTGGCCCACAGGGCTATGCTGGAAACAGCAAAGGACCAGTCTGCGGTGCCTCTGCCAGTGATAACAGAGCTCAGAAGGGCCACAGGTAACCCTCCCAAACTCCGTTTTCGCTGGCAGAGAGTTGTAGGAGGCCGTCACTGCCGAAAATGGAGCTCAGGCGCCTGTTTTTGTTAGCAGAGCATTCGGGCCTCCATAGGCACCCCCGACATATGTGATGTCAAACTGGCCATGGCCCCCGCGAGGTCAAATACAACCTTGATGCAGCTCTCAATGAAATAAAGTTTGACATCCTTGCTCTACCACTTATATTTAGTCCTCAACTTCATTTAGTGACCCTTCGAGGTTATAATGGCACTAAAAAAAAGTGACTTATGACCATTTGCACACTTACAATACTTACAGCATCCCCACTATCATGTGATCAAAATTCAAATGCTTGGCAACTGGTTTATATTTATGACATTTGCAGTGGCCCAGGGTCATGGGATCACATTTCGCAACCTTCTGACAAGTAAAGTCTATGTCAGACTTTGGGGAAAGGCAGATTCATTTAACAACCATGTTGCTAACTTAATCAGTGCAGTGATTCGCTTAACACCTGTGGCAAGAAAGGTGGTAAAACGGGGCAAAACTCACTTAACAACTGTCTCGCTTAGCAACATGAATTTTGGGCTGAAATGTGGTCGTAAGCAGAGGACTACCTGTAATGTGTTTCTGTCCATCGTAAAATCACCATCAGGCTGTTGGGTTAAAGCCCAAGGCAAAAGAAAAAGCCCAGGTGGCATCTGATCCTGAAAAGGCTGCTAACTTACCTTGCACCACCGTACTAAGATACCTCCAGGTTTTTCGATCAGTTCTTCTATTTGTATCGGCGGTCGAGATGCTACTGTTCCGTGGCTGAAGATGTAGCTTTTCATAATTGTAAAAAAGGAGTCATCCCACTGAGCAGACAAGCTAGCCACATCAACCAGCGATGGCACTTCAGGTAAACTAAAGAGAGAAAACATAATCAATATACATAGCAGGCAAGGAACTTTTTTCATTCAGAATCTTTAATGACGCTTGGAACTCTTGATTTGATGTTTTTAAGAAAAATGTCTTATATTAATTTCTCTATCCACTCCAATCCATATCTTGTTTTCTTTATCATCTATATATAAAAACGTGTGTGTGTGTGTGTGTGTGTGTGTGTGTGTGTGTGTTCCAGCATAACTCTGGAACACCTCGAGCAATTTCAACCAAACTTGGTACACAGATGGCTTAGTCTCTGGAAACAAATGTTGTGGGGATAAGACACCCCTAATACCCTTGGCAGTGTTCTGTTAAGATACAGCCTGTTGTACCTTAAAATGAATTCTACTGTACAGCACATTGGAGTTGCCATGGTAACGGTTTCACTGTACTCCACAAGAGGGCTCCCTCTGGTAAGGGGGAAATCCAACATTAAAAATTACGTTTGGTCCAGACATTTTCCCCCTATAAATAAATACCTGGGCAATGCGGGGTTATCAACTAGTTTTATATCATAAAAAGAAGCACATCAGAACAGGTATAAAATGATGGTTATAGATTTCTATTCACCAACCCTACCTCCATAAGTTTGAAGGCAGGGTTCTAGCACCACCTCCTCTGTACCCATAGCTCTGCACCTGGTGTTTCCCAAATAGAAAAATATAAACTTGAAAGGTGGTGAAGATGGAATGAAGGAAACTCTGGATTCATTAAGTTTCTCACCAAGGAAATATTCAGAAAATTCATTGGGCTGGTTTAATTGAAGTCTATCCCAACCATGAAGACAATTTTCTCCCTTAAAATAATAATTTTGAGATTCACAAATTTACACAGGTGATCCTTCATTTACGATCGCTCACTTAACGAACATTCAAAGTTATAACACCCACACACCCCACACAAAAGCTACTTAAAGTTACAATAGGCAAGCACACCACGTGTTCATGTGATAGTATTTGGAGTGCTTGGAAACCAGTTCATATTGCACACCATCCGATGACTGCAATCATTTGCACACCAGTCATTTGCACACCATCCGATGACTGCAATTTGCAAGTGTTTTGCTGGCAAAAAAAAAATGCCCATTGAGGATAAATTCTTTTAGCAAACACCACAAAAAATGTAAAAAAAAAAACAAACAAACCAGGTCTGGTTAGCTGATGCCTCAACTTATGACCATAACTCCAGGCTCAATTATAGTCATAAATCAAGGACTACTTGAACATTCTTTTCAGCTTTGCTGTGAGTTTTTGTTTTTGAGTGCTCAGATTTTCCATTGGAATAGTTCTGCATGTTTGTTTGGTTTGTTTGTTAGATTTATAATGATCTCACTATCCAAAGGAACTCTAGTTGAAGATTAGTTTAGGGTTACCCTTTTCAAAGGAAAACTTTCCAATGTAAGTCAATCGCCTAATAATGCTATCTGAAGGTTGGACAGTTGCTATTATGAGCCTCAATCCTGCTATCTGAATAGATCAAGTTGTCTAAACGGTACCTTAGAAACGGCAATTTCTGCGTCATTCACATAAATTATCCTAAGTGGGGAAAGGGCCTCTACAACCCAAGGATACGTCTGTCAGCCACCGACTGTGAAAATCCAGCCCCAATTTGTGGCCTCTTACCTGTCCAGCTGAATATGCAAAGCCTTTTTTGCAAAACTGCAGAGCTTGTCACTGTTGTCCCTTGTAATTCCACAAATGGCATTTTCACCTGTAATGCAATAGCAGGCGATTATTACTAAGAAGGGAGTCACAGCCAAGGACAGGCTTCCGTGACATTCACTTCTCCTTTGCAGACATTCATCCAAACTGTATATCGGCCACCTTAACAGTACATGAGGTCCAAATGCTATGGATGATTAGATAAATTCTGATCACAGTGGAGACAGAGCACAGAGCAAATCAACTAGTGGAACACCTTGCCCTTTAGAAGTGGTGAGCGCACTGGAAGTCTCTAAGAAGACATTGGACAGCCATTTGTCTAGAATGGTGTAGGGCCATGATGGCAAACCTATGGCATGCGTGCCAGAGGTGGCACACAGAGCCTTCTCTGTGGGCATGCGCCCCTCATCAGCTGTTCTTCTGGTTTCTGAGGCCCGCAAGCATGCCGGCCAGCTGGTCTTTGCACATGCCGGACTGCCGGAAACCCGAAGACCACGTGGCCGGTGCACAAGTGCATCATCTAGTCAAGTGTCTTGAGTCAGAATATAGAAAACAGGTACATGTAGGTATACTGTATATCACTGTTGGGCTGCACTATAAAACAGTGATGGCAAACCTTTTCAGCACCGAGTGCCCAAACCAGAATGCGCACATGCATGTCAGAAACTTGAAGATCAGCTCGCTGATGCGCATGTGTGCGCTGGTTTTTGGGTTTCTGGGACTCCGGCATGCATGAAGACCAGCTTGTCTGCGCACATGCATGCGCCAGAACCCAAAAACTAGGTGGCCGGAAAACACATGTGCACCGGCCAGCTGGTCTTCAGGTTTCTCGTGAGCATGTGTGCATGCACATTCCGGTTTGGGCACTTGGTGCCGAAAAGGTTCGCCATCACTGGTGTAAGGCAAGGGTGTCAAACTCAATTTCATTGAGGGCCACATCAGGGTTGTGTTTGACCTGGGAGGGAGGGGTGGCCAGGGTGGGCATGGCCATCTCGATGTCACTCATGTCGGGGGCGCCTGTGGCACCTGAGCTCCGTTTTCAGCTGTGACGGCCTCCTGCGACCCTCTGCCAGTGAAAATGAAACTCAAAAGGGCCACATTCCATTTTTGCTGGCAGAGGCACTGTGGGCTGGTCCTTCCCTGTTTCCAGGGCGGCTCCTGTGCTAGATCTAAGCACCTGGTGGGCCGAATCCGGCCGCTGGGCCTTGAGTTTCACACCCTTGGTGTAGGGTCTCCTGCTTGTGCATTGGGTTGGATTAGAAGATTCCAAAGTCCTTCCAACTCTTTTATTCTGTTATTAATTCTGCTTTACTGGTGGCTGGTTTTTAGGACTTTTGAAGAAGAACTCTTTTGGAAGGTTACAATTCTGTGATTCCATGGGCTCATATGGGTGATTACCAATTTCTTCCCCCTCTACAAAACCTGGGTTGATGTTTTGCTCCTACATCTCTGTCTACACTTCTTGACGTAGCTGAAGGAAGAAGAAAAAACGTGCCAGTGTCTTACGATGTCCTCTGCCTTGCCATAAAGAGCAGGGTGAGGCTGTTTCTCTCACCCAACGATCCACAATTTTCTTTTAAGGCTGTCAAGCTTAGGAAGCTGCTGCTCTACATCCAAAAACCAGAGGTTTCTCAATCGTTTTTTTCATTCCTCCCTTCTATCTTCTGCCACCATTTTCCAAACAATTCAGAAAGATTTGAGAAAGGGGAAGAATTTAGGGCATTGTTGGTGAATCTTTTTGGCGCTTAGTGCCGAAATGGAAACGCAGGTGCACATGCCGGAAACCAGGAGAGCAGCCATCATGATGTGCATGCATGCGCTGAGCGGCTGCACACGCATGTGCACCGGCCACCTGGTCTTCCAGTTTCTGGCACACATGTGTGCATGAAGACTGGCTGGCTAGTGCATATGCGCGCACTGGATACCGGAAGAGCAGCTGCCCTGTACGCACGCATAGGTGTCCTGAGAGCACCAAAGACTTCACAAAAGCAGGGTTTTTTTGCCAAATGAAAACTTCCAGTCTTTATTTAATCATCTAGGACAGTGATGGCAAACCTTTTTGTTGCTGCATGCCGAAAGTGTGCACACACGTGCAATCGTATGCGTGCGTGCCCACACCCATAATGCAATGCACACGTGACACCCCACACACACTCCCTGCCCCCCTGTACATGCACGCGCAACACACACGCCCGTGCATTTGTGCGTGAACCCATTGCCCTGTTTTGGGCCTAGCAGACCTCCCTGCAGCCTCCTGGGACCTAAAACAGGGTGGGGGACATGCTCCCCCTGCCCGCTGTGCATGCATGCATGCCTCCACATGTGCCTCACCCCCTGCATGCGCGGCTCACATATGCATCCCCATCCCCCACGCATGCGTGGCAGAGACCCGAAAATCAGCTGGCTGGTGAGAGGCGTGCGCGCGTGCATGTGTGGTAGAGCTGCCTGGGGCGACGGCTCACATGCCCGCAGAGAGGGCTCCGTGTGCCACATGTGGCACATGTGCCATAGGTTTGCCATCATGGATCTAGGACCAGAGAGCAACTGCTAAGCTTCGCTGAGTTCATTCTTAGACAAGGAGATTCTACTTACAGAAAGAAGCAAATTTAGCTAGTTTGATATTGTAGTTCTAATAGTAAATATCTTCAATTAAATCATTTCACCACTACCAAATTGCAAGACTGAAGCAACATGCTGGTTCTCATCTCCGCAATAGCTATGCAAGATACGTGATACAATCTCTTTATGCTCAGTATTCCCCACCCTTCATCCCTGAGGTTGGGTGAAGGAAGAAATGAACAAGAAAATGCTGACTAGGATGGCATCACAACTTGTTTAATTAAGTATTATTGTGTATCTTTCAGAAGGCGGCCCAGGAGCAGCTATGACAAGCGGTTGCAAGTCTGCTGACGGCTCTGAGTTACATAGTCCATTCTTATCCCATTTCTGTTCATTGTGGTTCTTGCAATCTTATTCAACAGTCAAAACAATTCAACAGACATCTTTAATTTGTTTTTGGGATTAAGATATTCCAGCTCCAATTTCTCAGTATAGTGATAGTCGTGATAATGTTCTGCGCACCCAGCAAATTGTTCTGAAACTTATCTCACTGAATTAAAATGAACATATTGGTAGAAGAGTAGGGTTCACCCATTATGTGAAGCCATAATAGCAATAACACTTAGACTTATAATCATATGCTTTGCAGCATTCTCTGAGCAGTTTACAACATCAGCGTATTGCTCCCAACAACCTCTGTCCTCATGTTACCAACCTCAGAAGGATGGAAGATGGAGTCAACCATGAGTCCCATCAGAATCGAACTCCTGGCAGTGGATAGAGTCAACCTGCAATAATGCATTCTAACTACTGCACCACCATGGTTCTGTAACATGCTTTATGGAGTTTTGATTTATGTAAACCAAGACACTATGGCTTGTAAAACATCTTGCTGTGTATATGTATTCACAGACATTATATTGTTACAACAAACCATAGTATGTAGACCAGGCAATGTGTAGTATGCATGGGAAAACAAAAGACAGAGAGATGCATCAAGAGCTCCTTCCTTTGGATCAACAATAGACATATCATCTGCAATTTATTTCTGAACAATGATTCATGAATGTGCTTTATATGCATGCTCATTCTGTGCATAATTACCATTTGTTTGATTTATGTCCTGTTTTTCCTACAAAAGCTCAAACTGGCAAACACAGTATTCTCTGCTTGATTGCCCCACACCAACAATCATGAGAAAGGATCAGTTAAATTATATCAGCCTGACCAATTTTACCAAACCACCTTTTACACCTCAAGGGTGGACTTGAACTGAGTCTTCTCAACCTTGTCTAACATCTTATTTGTTTAAAGTATAAGCCAGCGATGGGTAACCTTTTTCTCCTTGCGTGCCAAAATTGCACGTGTGTGTGTGTGCCCACACGCATAATGCAATGTGCCCCCCATGCATGCCCACACGACCCCCTGTATTCCCCCTGCCCCCCGCACATGTGCGTGATTTCCCCTGCGTCGTCCCCCCCCCAAGCATGTGTGTGACAAAAAAAAAACCTGGACCACATTTTGGGCATACTAGTCCTCCCTGAAGCCTCCTGAAACCAAAAAACGGGCGTTAGGGGGGTGCCTAGCTCTAGGTTCACCATCACGGGTATAAACCATTTTGTTGTCCAAGCAAGTCTTAACCATACCTCTTCACATGTAGAAGCATTATGCAGAAAGGATTAATTTAGACCTCTAGACACACACAATATATCTTTGGCAGATAGGTGGAACTATTAAATACAATACGGTATTTCCAGTGGCCATTAGGTTGAAAGAAATCCTCTATGGTCCCCTCCCCCCAAAAAAATGTTTTAAAAGCAGATTCTCCTACCTTCCTGGACAAGTTCATTGGCTGTCCCAACTCCTTGTTCTATGAGCTTCTGGCACTCATCCAAGGGCTTGATGCTTTCCTGTTCTATGTTGTCTACTTCCTGGAGCAAGGAGGCCAATCTTTCATCCAGCAACTTTTTCAAGGTCCCTTTTAAGTCACTGAAATGTTGTTCCAGCACTTCCCGGGTTTGTGCAGCACTGTTTTTGATCTGAAGGGAGACAAAGGAATCTGTAAGGCCTTGAGGGAGAATGGCTCAAAGAAGACTCTTGCCACACTCAATTTGCTAGCAAGAAGACTGCTCAGCCTCCTTGATCTTATCAACCACTTCACGTCAGGTGAATTAAACGTATCTTGGACTGAATGGGTTTGCTTCACCAAACCATGGCCTCATAAAGTAACTGAAGAAAATCAGATTCTTCCAAAAATTCTACAACCCTACAAAAGTCTGAATTCTTTCGACTGTTTCCTCCAACTGCCTCCTTGTTTATCACATGAAAAATATTCACAATTATAGCAGTAAGCTTTTTCTATAACAGCCTTGCTGTAACCCACCATTTTCAAGTAATAAAGGTCAGATTAACATTTTAAGCTTAGAACCAAATGAACCACTTTTGGGGGTTTGCATGATGTGTGAATTCAGCCATAAAATTATCTGTTTACTGAAACAAGCCACATAATTAATACAACTTAGGCCTGGAATTAGGAAATTTTAGCATTCCAGATGTTGTTGAATTGCAACTCCCAACATCCCTCACTACTATTGTTCTAAGATGCAGTTTAACAACTTTGGCAGTGCCATGCTTTAAGCCAGGAGTCTCCAAGCATGGCAACTTCAAGACTTAGGAACTTCAACTCCCAGAATTCCCCAGCCAGCAAGTCTTAAAATTGCTAAGTTTGGAGATCTTTCACTTTAAGCTATAAATCATGGTTTATACATCACAACAGCTGTTACTTGCATCCCAAAATCCCCTCCAAATAAATCACATTTTAGCTTGGCATGATGCCGGATTCCATATGTTTCTCCTCTCAATATTAACTCAAGAAGCAAACAGATAATGCAGAGTAGGAAACAACAGGGAATGAATTCCAATAATACTTTAATTTCAAAACAAGTATTTTGAAGTAATTTTTCATTATTGTTTGGAAAACATCTTCCAGAAAGAATGTCTATCCTAGAGTCAGTTCCAGGTTCCCACAGGCTCCTTTAGATCCAGTCTAGCAAGGCCAGGTTCTCATGACATATAAACCACAGGAACGAGTTATTGTGCATTTCTCGTGGACCAGAGTTAGCCTTGAACTCAGTACAGCTTCAGATGAAATCAGAACTGAAACCTCCAAGAAAGCAATGCTTCAAAGTCCAACTTTTGCAAATCCAAAAAAGGAGCCGTTTTAAAACTCATGTTAACCCCCAAGTCTAATTAATGGACCACACTCGGTTGGGAAAAGGGAGGGAAAGATTGTGGCCCAAGTATCGGCCTTCACTCTTTCCTGTGGCGTAGCATCTAATGCCAAAACAATTTAAAAGTAAGGAAGCAGATTTCATAGTGTGAGACTAGGCTGAAGCAGCCATACCTAAAGATAAAGCAGAAATATAAGCAGAGTCTATGCCAGGAATCAAGAGATAGGTGAGAAGCAGATAGATCAAATCCATTAAGGAAACAGAGGAAAAATATCACCTGGAAAGAAATTGGGCCTAAGCATGATGGGAAACTCTCTCCCCAAATCCCATCAACAGCCACCAAACTTCAAAATCAAGTCAAGTGGAGCTGCCAATCTTGAGAATCAACAATGTGAGGATTTGGGGGGATAAAAGGCATCCTGAAGCCAGCCCACTCTTTGAGTCATCTTTGGATCTTAGCTTGGTGGCTTCCATCCTTCTGGCTAATACCTAGTTGAGAAGGACACAGGTAAGTGTGTGTGTGTGCATGTCAGAAAGAGCAAATGTATAATGCAACCAGTAAAATTTTGGTGTTATTTTAAATTCACTAGATCTCCTTGTATTAAAAAAAAAAAAAGGGTTGTGCCTCAGGGTTGGGTTGAAAGTAATTTGAGAGTGGCTGCCAAACCTGTGAGTGTGTGAGTGAGTGACCATAAATCAAACCTAGGAGTACAGGTAACAATAACATGTATATCTGAAAATGAGTCAGGTTTTTTTCCCCCCAGATGTTTATCTATGGACCTGATATAACTTAGTGCAAAAAGGCCATCATGCAGAAAGAATACACATTAAGCTGCTTTTCTTACCATTTGGAACTTCACCAGCATGCTGTGTTGCTATCACAAAATGCCTACAAGGATGAATAATTGCAACTGCAAAGTTTTCTCCCCATTGACTGTTCTGGATACATTAACATCTACATCTACAGCATCTCAACTTATAATTGTCATTTTATCTGAGCAGTCATTCATCATTCCCCTCCAAACTCAAAGAACGCCTAGAGCAGCAGTATCCAACCTTGGCAACTTTAAAACTTGTGGATTTCACCTCCCAGAATTCTCCAGCCAGCTAGCCTATTGTGGCTGGGAACTTCTAGGACTTGAAATCCACCGGTCTTAAAGTAGGCAAGGTTGGACACCCCTGGCCTAAGAGGATATATGTGGGGCTCTGGATAAAAGAAAAAAATAAACATACTGGACTGTACTTAAGTGTCCTGCAACCTGAAAAGTTTTCATATATCTATTTTTTTAAAAAAAAATTGAAGGAACCTAAACAAAATCAGAGCATGTACAGAAGTGCAAAGGCAGGGCATGTCAGCATCATAAGGTTTAGTCCATTTTAAAAATTCTGATTAAAAAGGAAATAGTCATGAAAAGTTACAAGGAGGAAAAGAATGAAAAGCTGAGCAAAACCAACCAGAAGTAGCTCCTTGATCTCTTTTAAGTACTAACAAACAACCCAGGATACATTGCATTGGTCAGGTTATGCAAAACTGACTTCCTCTTTATGTCACACTTGTAAGATTTTGTAGTCCCTCTGCAGTTAGTTTTGTTATTTCAAGTCTCCATGACTCAAAGAAGGAAGTCTATGCCTCTGTACGTTAAAAAAAAACCCACAGAGGTGGCAGGAAAGATAAAATAATTATGTTCTCTTTTTTTTTTTTTTTAAATGAATCTTTAAGTCTTGAAAGAGAGACTATGAAACGGGTGCTAGGAAGGGTGGATATTAGAACCCCTGGAGGACTCACTGGGGACTTAGATCTGGACTGCATGAATTTAAGTCTTCACACTGTGATGGATAAATAGAGCATCACATAACAAAAGCTATAGGGTTGGGCATGTATGACAGTGGCATTCTGTAAGAGTGGGAGAGAAAAGTACAGCTAGGTTTCCTTTCTCTCTAATTGCTATCAATCCCTGTCCCATTGCTACGGAGCATCAGCAGAAGACATTAAGGAGCAAGTTGTGATTGGAGCAAGTATGAGGATGCAGGAATTAGTCATAATGAACTGGACTACAATGCAGAGATAGGACTAAAGATAATGGAGGAAGAACAACCAAAGTTATGCTAGCAACTGTGATCAGGATCTTATTGATCTACACCATCATTATCATCTGAAAACACATGTATGTATTCATAGTATGCATGTATGTACATATTCTTCCTAGAGGGCATGGTGGTCTATAGTTTAAGAAACTGGTCTTGACAACCAGAAGGTCGACAGTTGGAGACCTGAGCGCTCTGCAACAGAGTGAGCTGCCATTACTTGCTGCCACTCTTGCCAACCTAGCAGTTTGAAAGCATGCAAGTGTAAGTAGATGAATAGGTACCACTTCAGTGGGAAGGTAACAGCATCCCGTGTGCCTTAGCATGTAGTCATGCCGGCCACATGACCACGGAAACATTTTTGGACAATGTCATCTTCCTTGGCTAGGAAACGAAGGTGAGCACCGCTCATAACTTGACCAGAGAAATCTTTACCTTTAACACTACTCTTCATAGATGACAAGATAATGATTAAGAACAGGATGCCAATTGGCATCATGGAAGAAACTCTTTGTAAGTAACCAGAATTGAGACAGGTCACATTTATAAACATTCTAACATTCTCCAATTCTCTCTGATTTTTCATCTTCTGCTTACTGCAAGTGATTGGCACTTAATTACAAAACTTTGAAAAGTGTCCTGACATGTCATACAATTGATTAAAACTACTAGTACTAGTGGTTTTTGTGTGTTTTTGCATGTAACACTAAGACAAAATATATGTGCAGTCTTAAAAATGAAAATCCAGAATTTCAACTATCCTTAACCCCAACCTTGATCAATCAGTTGGTAAAATTATAGAAGATAAAGATGACTCAAGACTGACTCCTGGTGATTTCATAACACATCCAATTTTCTGGCAGCAGTACAGAAATTATTTGTTTCCAATCTCCTCTCTGTTTTTATTTAACCTTTTGGCCTATCTGTAGCCTTGAAATTCCTGTGGTTTTCCATCCAAGTATAAACCACTCTGATAGAAAATATGATACTCAGATTTTTTTCTGTAGACTGATTTGCTCAAATTGGAAGGATATGCTCACACATCATACTCAAAATACAAATAGAGCCTTATTATTGAAATGTAGACATGGATATATAGGTAGTTCTCAACTTAGGACCACAACTGAGCCCAAAATTTCTGTTGGTAAGGTAGAGAGTTGTTAAGTGAGTTTTGCCTCATTTTACAGCCTTTTTTGCCACAAATGTTAAGTGAATCGCTGTTGTTATTCAGCTAGTAACACGGTTGTTATGTGAATCTGGCTTCCCCATTGACATTGTTTGTCAAAAGGTCGCAAAAGGTGATCATATGACCCTGGGACATTGCAACCGTCATAAATATGACTCAGTTTCCAAGCGTCTGAATTTTGATCATATGATCATGGGGGTGCTGCAATGGTTGTAAAGTGAAAAACAGTCAGAAGTCACTTTTTTTTCAGTGCCCTTGTAACTTTGAATGGTACTAAATGAACCATTGTAAGTTGAGGACTATTTGTAAATGATTATAAGAAACTTTTACAGTGACTGGAAGCGGATGGGTGATGCCAGAGAGGTTAAGGCTATCTGCAGACACAGTATGCATTCTGATACTGATATTGAAATAAAAGTAAGCGTCCTTCTATCTATAATGTTCTATAACACAAAACAGAACGGGCTCATTAGCCAGAGATGAGACTTATTGAAATTCATTTATTAAATCAGCCTTCCTCAGTCTGGCGTCCTCAGTATGTACCGGGGCTAAAACTGTCAGCAAGCATAGCCAATCTCTTCTCTAAAAAATTAAGGCAAAATGAAGACAATTTATTTTTTTACTAAGAAGCTGACACTGTATTTCCTTCCCCTTAGAAAAACCACCAAGGAAGCACATAACAATAATGAAGTTATATGAAAAACGGATCGTATCATTGCCCTTTCTTAGATCAGAACATCTTTATATAACACGGAACACAAATTTTTGGTTTTACTCGCCGTGCAGATCGCAAAGGCTATCAGAAGTGCAATCTGCGCTGAAGTTCATGCTGCAACACTATTTAATACACAGAAGATGAGAAGTCCTGCCAAAACACTGGGTTCAATCAGTGCATTTTGCGTTTTGAAAAACTATGATGGGTACAACCACAAAATGAGCGTAGTGGAGAAGTGGGGCACAACTAATCAGAAAATGGTTGCTGTTGGAAGAGGTGCAGCCAACCGGAACTTGTTAGCCTCTGCTTTGCACACAGAAAACCAGGCAGACAAACACCCATCAGATTCACAAAATCACTTACTGTTATGGTTAAAATCTGAACTGGGATGGGGAAACTCGGATTCAAGTCTACCTAAGCCATGGAAGTTTTTGCTCCAATCTTCTTCTCTCTTAGACCAGCCTTAATGGTTGTTGTAGGCAATCTACTAAGGCCGTGATGGCAAACCTATGGGACGCGTGCCAGAGGTGGCACGCAGAACCCTCTCTATGGGCACGCCCACCATCGCCAGCTACTCTTCTGGTTTCCAGCCAGCTGATCTTCGCAGGCACCAGAGTGCCAGAAAATGGCCTGAAAACGGCTCGAAAAATGGCCAAAAAACCCAGGCGGTTTTTCGGGCCTTTTCTGGGCCATTTTCCAGGCTGTTTCTTCGGCCAAAAAGAGCCCAAAAAAAACCCAGCCTAAAACCAGCCTGAAAAATGGCCCAAAAAACAGGCATGCACACGCCAGCCAGCTGGTCTTCGGGTTTCTGGTGCTCCAGCACAAACATGCACACCAGCCACCTGGTCTTTGGGTTTCCAGCACACGCATATGCATGTACGTTCTGGTTTAGACACTCAGTGCCGAAAAGGTTTGCCATCACTGTACTAAGGGATAAAGGAGATACCCATATACACTATCTGAGTTCCTGGTGAAATGGACAGGATACAGATGTAACAAATTAATAATATCTATAGCATATATGTCCCATGATCTAGCCTCTGGGAGTTTAAGGCAGCCATCATAAGAAGGACATTCTCAAATTTTGTTCTCAAAACAACTATCTTATGAATAGGTTGTACAGGAAGTCTGTACAACTGTACAACAACTGCCTTGTTTAGTGATCGCTCAAAATCACAAGGGTGTAAAGAATGTTTTGCAACCAATCCTGATATTTATTATTATATAGTATTATAGTATTATATACAATTGTAGCATACCATGGTCATGATTGCCATTCCAACAGTTCTCAACCAGCATGCATTTATGACCATTGTAGCATCCCATGGTCGGAGGACTGCAGTTTGCATGTTTCCCAACCAGCATGCAACGATGGAGAACATTGAAGTTTTAACAACCAGGGTGATTAATTTAATGACCAAATGGGAAATGATTTTGTAAATCCATGATGGTCACCTGACTTTAGTGATTGCAGTGCTTAAAGATGGAGCTGCCCGTCCCAACTGTGGTCACTAATTGAGGACTATTGATGTACATTATGTCTTAGGCCAAAATCTCTCTATCAGCTCCATAACTGAGAGGGGATACCTGGATCTCTCTGGCCCTACTGTTGACCCATGAACTCAACAATTATTTAGTCTACAGTGTACTGTATTGAATAATCTTAAATTGGTCGAGTTCATACACAGCGTTCTTAGACATAAATGACAGTTTAAACACTCACGTAGCAGAGTTCATATAACATTTTCTATAGTTTAGATTAAAAAGTTTGGAAAGAGAGATTAACTCTACACTAATAGAGATAGTCAACCTAATAAAAGACAGACTCTAGAAAAGATCACTGGGCTGAAACTCCTGACATGTAAAATGTTTGTGATTAAAACGACATGTAATTGAAAGAAATGTAAATCTTGCACTTTAGACATTAAAAGTCTCTGTGTGTGTGAGAGAGAGAGAGAGAGAAAGAGAGAGAGAGAGAGAGAGAGAGAGAGAGAATATGAGTCAGCAGTGTGATGCAGTTATTTTTTTAAAAAGCATTATGCAGTCCTAGAAGCACTGGTTGAGGAAATAATAATGCCACTGTATTCCATGTTAATTAGGCTGCATTTAAAACACTGGGCACAACAATTTAAGAACAGTGAGAACTGGAATGCATTCAAAGTAAAGTCATCAGGATGCTGAGTGTCTGGAAAAGCTCTAAGAGAAACAATGGAAATAGCTAAATATATTTATTTCATAAAATGTCTGAAGGACATCACAGAAGAAGGAGTTGAATCAAACAAGAACCTGTGGGTAAAAATTATCGGAAAGCAGATTTCAGTTCTTTCCAAGGAGAGGTGGGTCAGTCTATTTTCCAAAGCACCGAAAGGCAAGGCAAGAAACAACAGATGGAAACTAATCAAAGAGAGGTCCAACCTGGTTCCTTCCAACTCTGAAGACCTCCGTGGTCTATTCTATCCTCTTCCCTATTCCATTCCATTATAATTTTTTTTTTGGGGGGGGGGGGAAACCTAACATTCAGAACCATAGCAGGAGTGGGCTGCTTCTGGCATTACTGCCGGTTTGGTGCACACCTTTTTGAACAAAAATAGATCTGTACATGGACAAAATGTTTAAAAAAGGGGGGAGGAATTAAATTTGTGCAATTACAATTGTTCTGCGCGTGCGCAGAATCAAAAATCAAAATGGCAGCCCCGTAGGAGAATCAGTTCGGAGATGTGGCAGGCCTGGGTCGCTGCTGGTTCCAGCAACCCAGGCCGCCAAATCACTACCAGTTCAGTCGAACCAGGGACCCATCTACCTGGTCTTCATAAGAACCCAGCTACCTGGTCTTCATAGGGACCCATCTACCTGGTCTTCATAAGAACTGTAAGTAACCCATCTACCTGGTCTTCATAGGGACCCATCTACCTGGTCTTCATAAGAATTGTAAGTAACCTATCTACCTGGTCTTCATAAGAACCCATCTACCTGGTCTTCATAAGAACCCATCTACCTGGTCTTCATAGGAACCCATCTACCTGGTCTTCATAAGAACTGTAAGTAACCCATCTACCTGGTCTTCATAAAAACCCATCTACCTGGTCTTCCTAAGAATTGTAAATAACCTCTCTACCTGGTCTTCATAAGAACCCATCTACCTGGTCTTCATAAGAACCCATCTACCTGGTCTTCATAGGAACCCATCTACCTGGTCTTCATAAGAACTGTAAGTAACCCATCTACCTTGTCTTCATACGAATTGTACGTAACCCATCTACCTGGTCTTCATAAGAACCCATCTACCTGGTCTTCATAAGAACCCATCTACCTGGTCTTCATAAGAACTGTAAGAAGTGTAAGAATGGGTGTCTGGGCAAGATGTTTCCCTCGGACCTCCACATAATTTTTAATGTTGTTTAGTTGGTATTACCAAAACATGGAGACTGGTATCTTACATGGATATTTGATAATTATTCAAAGAAAGGAGTAAACAGACTTTAGTATTATACAGATTTTCATACTTCAAAACCAAACATAGAGTAACACAAGAATAGAGGATACCCCTTGACTGTTTAATGAATGTCTTAATATAACATGTAAAATGTTTGTGATTAAAATTATCTTGGCTAGGAGTATGAATACGTATGTAGCTCTGAACATGACTATGCCATATAATATTGACTGAGAACTTGAATGATTACAGCAAATATTAAATTCATGGGTCATAGACTCAGATCTGTAATATATGAATCTCAGCATTAATATTGAAGACTGAAGATATTTATGTTTGACTGTGGAAATAGAATGAACTACTGCAAGTTATAGACAGTGTTTAAAAATACATTCAAAAATATACGAAAACATACAAAGTCAAAAATCAATCCAGGTTTCTGTATGGAAACATGGAAATTTTGTAGAAAGGCAGTGGTATGTATGTGGCATGTTCTACAGAATAAATGTTAAAGAAGCAAAGTGGCTTTCATAGGTTTCTATAAGTTCTGTTTTATGGCAGGGAGAATTGGTTATCAGGATAAACATAAAAATAAATTGGAAGCAGTGGGGATGGCTTTAGCATGTCTGCCCTAAAACAAGAAAGAGGGTAAGACCAGCGGTGGGATTCACTTACCTTCCCTACTGGTTTGCAAATGTGTGCGTGCATGCGCACGCTCTTGCTTCGCTTACACGTACCGGATCTGTGCATGTTCACCGCCTTCTGCACATGCGCAGAATGTCACGTATTATGTCAGGGCGGGTAGGCAGAGCCTCCCACAGCCGCTGCTACCAGTTCGCCCGAAACCGGAGAGAACCGGCTGAATATCACCTCTGGGTAAGACTGAATGATAGCGTGCTGAATGAATGTAGATTGAATACCACATGAAAAAGCACCTTAAGATCTTTCATCAGACAAAAGAAATGAAAATCCAATTGTAAAACAAATATGTGAAGGAAATGAAAACTTGTGAGTAAAGGAGAGACTGAGACACTCTCGATTGATATGAGCACTTTCAAAAACTTTTAAAATATGTTGTCTGATGTTTGTGTACCTAAACATAAAGTGAAAGTATCCATACGGTATTTTGTAATACGAGTTAATCCTAATAAAGAAATCATCTTAGCATAAACTACAGAAATTTTAATCAATTTGCATTTTTCTCTTTATAAACTGTATCAATCATACCTGGAAATCACATTGCAATAAAAATCAACATACAGGTAATCCTTAATACTACACAACTGAGCCCAAAATTTCCATTCAAATCAATTGTTAACTAAGGTTTATCTCATTTTACGACCTTTCTTGCCACAAATCTTAAGTGAATTAGTGCAGTTAAGTTAGTAACATGGTTGTTAAGTGAATCTGGCTTCTTCATTGACTTTGCTTGTCAGAAGTTTGCAAAAAGTGATCACATGACGCCAGGACAATATAACCCTCATAAATAGGAGCCAGTTGCCAGGAGTCTAAATTTGGATCACATGACCATGGAGATGCTGTAACTGTAGTAAGTGTGAAAACCTATCATGTCACTTCTTTCAGTGCCATTTTAATTAAACAGTCATTAAATGAATGGTTTTAAGTTGAGAGCTACCTGTATAAGTAATTTATTTCAAAATATAAAAACAAATCTAAACTAACTAGAGAGAACAATACTGGAGTACTGGAGCTTTTTACTTCATTTAATATTATCCTTCCACATCATTCATTCTGCAATGCTCCTTCTCACAAACTTACCTAAAAGGCTTGCAAGTTTCAGCCCACAAATAAAAACAAGGGTATATTGCCATTTAGAGACAAGGCCACTGAAATTGGAGCTAAGTTTAATTGAATTGAATTTATTGCACTTATATGCCGCCCTTTTCCCCGAAGGGGAAGTTCCTTTTGGTGCTATTATTTCTTGCCAGCATCATAGCAAGACTTCATCTATTAGGAGATAACGCTTCTGCCTTTCCAGTCCACTCCTTTGGACCCAAGCATGCTTCAAATTATAACAGAAGGTACTCTAACTTTCTAGAATTGTACGGAATATCTCTTTCTGGGTCAGGCTGGAAGCAGCCACTACTACTTACATGAATTTTAATTGCATGAGTCAAGAAGAGGGCTGTGAAAATAACTAAAGACCCCTCACATCCTGGACATCAATTGTTTCAACTTCTACCCTCTAGGGCACTGCACACCAAAACAACTAGACACAAGGACAGTTTCTTCACTCTGCTAAACAACAAATTCCCACAATTCTGTCACATTACCTACTAAGACTGAATTACTATTATTTTTCTCTTCCTTCCTAGTATCTCTTCCCACTTATGACTCTAACCATGTTGCTTGTATCTTTACAATTTATATTGCATTTGTTTCCTAGTATAATTTGATGGCTTATTAGTGATAGTCATAGGTTACTAAGAGTGGTATCTTACGATTCTTGATGAATGTATTCTATTTTTCTTTATGTACACTGAGAGCATATGCCCCAAAGACAAATTCCTTGTCTGTCCAATCACACTTGGCCAGTAAGGAATTCTATTCTATTCTACTCTACTACTGTACACGGCGAAAAGAAGCAATACTTAAGCTCCCAAGGCGAGTTCTCCCTGCTAACTAGCTCGCTAAGAAGCAGAACGGAAGGGCCAAGGCAATCGACGCTTTATGTGCTTCGCCAAAGGGGGAGCGCCGCCGTGCCATTCTGCCAATCTTTTTTTGCAGAGGGAGTCTAAAGCTGCCCCTCGGATCGAGTAAAACGCCGCAGCGCTTGGCAAACTCAAAACAGGGAGCCCGCTATTCCCAGCTTAGAAGGAGAGCAATGCATTGCAACGCACAGCGCACATTCCTCACGTTTCCCCCGCACATCCGCTCTCCACACACCCATCGCCGCAAGACAGGGGCTCTCCAGGCGGGCGCCGGCGGAATCACGCCCCGCATCGTTACCTGCTGGCGAGCCAGGTGCAGTCCTTTGAGGCGTTGCTGCAGCTCCCGGCTGTAGGTACGCGCCGCCTCGATGCTCTCGTGCGCTTCCTGCAACAACGCCTCCGGCTCCGGCTCCATTTCCACCCCCGATGACGACCCACCGCCACTCGGCAGCGAGAGCCGCAGGCCCTCCGCTCAGCCAAGCCTACTATTGGCAGCAGCTTCAGAACCGGAAGCGAAGGACATCCGGGCATTTCAGTCGGGCAAGAGACAGGAAAGGGGGCGGGGTCTCCGAGGACCTCGGCTCGTGCGGGGAATCCCGTATTTTAATTTTTTTTTATTTTCGGAGTGATCACCGATTCCAATTGCCTAACTCTGAAGAATGAATGAAGATTGTAATCCATAGCTGTTTTCTGGACTGGTTTTAACCGAAGCGACGTATTTAATTACATCAAAAAGGACTTCTATTTTTAAACCAAATTACGGTAGATGATGGGCAGATACATGTTAAAAAGAATAGGCTCGTCATTCCGAGAAGCTATTTCATGACTCAGTTATGATTCTCACTCGGGACTTGCACCATCCATCAACCCATTATAGAGCTAATAGTGTTATGTTACCATAGAGAAGGATGCTAGAGAAAATATAAATCACTAGCTTTCAATAATTACTGTAAAGTAATTAGTATAAATACAAATCTTTCAGCAGAATACCTTATGCCACCAGACTTGAAATTTTGGGCTTAGACAATTTCGAACTTCGCCATCTTCAATCAGACCTAAGCATAGTACATAAAATTATCTGCTACAATGTCCTACCTGTTAATGACTACTTCAGCTTCAACCACAACAACACATGACCACACAATAGATACAAACTTATGGTAAACTGCTCCAAACTTGATTGCAGAAAATATGACTTCAGTAACAGAGTTGTCAGTGCCTGGAATCAGAGGTGGGTTGCTCCCGGTTCGGCCCGGATCAGGAGAACCAGTAATAGCGGTGGCAGGAGGCTCCGCCCACCCACTCGGACGCTTCTGTGCATACATGGAAGCTTCTGCACACACGGGGAGGAGCGTGCCCAAACCGGTAGTAAAAATATTGGCAATCCACCACTGCCTGGAATGTACTACTTGACACTGGTTTCTTCCCCAAACCCCCAAAACTATAACCTTAGACTGTCTACTGTCGACCTCACCCCATTCCTAAGAGGTCTTTAAGGGGCGTGTGTAAGCACACCAGTGTGCCTATCATCCCTGTCCTAATATTCCCTTGTATTCATATTTATGTAGTTACCGGTAGTTACAAAGCACATCTAAATAACATTAAAGTAACCAAAATATCTTTACAATCCCCAAGGTATGTCACAACTTTTGAACACCCCTAATGTTTGGAAATCGAAAGGTGAAAAAATTGACATGCCCAGAGGTAGTCCTTGACTTACAACCATAATGGAGCCCAAAATTTCTATTGTTAAGTGAGATAATTGCTAAGTGAGCTTTGTCCTATTTTATGACCTTCCTTGTCACAGTTGTGCACTGCATTTTTAGGTTAATAAAATAGTTTAAGTTTAATGGCTTTCCCATTGACTTTGCTTGCCAGAGGATTGCAAAAGATAATTTCATGACTCCCGGGACACTATAATCATCATAAAGGAGTCAGTTGCAAAGCATCCAAATTTTGATCATGTGACCATGGGGATGCAGCAATGGTTGTAAGCAGTGGTGGGTTCCAGATCCCGTTCCAACCGGTACGGTTGGAACGGGCCCGGTGTCACCCACATTGACACGCACAGCGCACATGCAAATGTGCACAGCACATCCATGCATCATACCTGCCTGCAACACCTCCGCAAGCCACTGCGACGCGTCAGCTGCTTGGCGGAGCGTCGCACAGGCACCGTACGTGCCATGCACATGCACGGAAGCGCCAAAGGCTTAAAGGACAGGTAAGGACCTTGGGTGGGCGGATGGGCCCTCCGGAGCACCGTACCGGAATGGTACCTGGTGCTCCGGGCAGGCTCCGGTATGCCCGTACTGGGGCGTACCGTCTGCAACCCACCACTAGTTGTAATTGTGAAAAGCTGTCATAAGTCATTTTTTAAACAAACCTGTAGGTCAAGGACTACCAGTATGCAGGTACATGGGTTAAGGTTGGAGTTAGGGTTCTTCCTTCCTTCAGAATGTATATATATTTAATTATGTGAATGTTTCTGTCGCAAAAGTTGAACTGATCTGTTGGCGTCAATATTTGATTGGTTGATGATTGCTGGAGGCTGGCTCGAGAGCCAAATGTTTAGTCGTGCTGCCAACTCCATTGCATGGTGATTTCGTGAAACAAAATCACATGGTGACACTTTCACAGAATTAAATATATATACGTTCCGAAGAAAGAAATCAAAGAAAGCAGGATGCTGCAAGAAGAAAGATGGAAAGTTAGCAGCACAATAGCTGGCACAAGAGATCATCACCAGTTTGTGCTAGTTGATTTCGATTTCTGTCAGCAAAGTTTCAAATGACAGGATTAATTTTGTGTCCAAAATGTCCCAATACTGTCGATCCAAATTTCCCGGTTGTTATGTAGCCTACACTTATGACAAAAAATGGTAGGTAGGCAACGTTGTGCCAATTTCCATCAAACAAAATGATGCATTGGTAACATTTATGCATCCACGAGGCCCTGCTCATTCATTTTATTAGCCTAAAAGACAAGGTGTTTGTTGAGTTCCAGAACCACATCTTATTTGCGTGCTTCTAGCACCTTCAGTTACATCGTCAGGTCAACAGTATCAATTCCCAGAAGCGACACTAAAGAACATGGCGCGTACATTCAATAATAAATAAGGGATCATTGGAATTTGGCAGTACAAACAGTACGGATTTTGGTTTGGGAACCATATAGCAATAGCAGTAGCAATAGCAGTTAGACTTATATACCACTTCATAGGGCTTTCAGCCCTCTCTAAGCGGTTTACAGAGTCAGCATATTGCCCCCAACAATCCAGGTCCTCATTTCACCCACCTTGGAAGGATGGAAGGCTGAGTCAACCTTGAGCTGGTGAGATTTGAACAGCCGAACTGCAGAACTGCAGTCAGCTGAAGTAGCCTGCAGTGCTGCACTCTAACCACTGCGCCACCTCGGCTCTTATTAAGATACCCACTTTAGGCTTGGGAACCTAGGATAACCTGCCCAATTGTCAGCTTGGGAACCAGACAGTTACCCACATAAGGCTTTGAAACCTTGAGGAAGAAATCAAACTACAGGCTTGGGATCCTGAACTATGAAACCCACCTGTGGCTGGTATTGCACGGCTATTGGGCCGTACAATGGTGATGGGGTTGCTAGTTCAAGTGCCTGAACTGGTAGTGACAATGTCACCATGGGCCAATGCAATATAATAGTAGTAATGATGTCTATATAAACCAAAAAAGACGAAACAATAATAGAATGCATGTGATGTTGCCATACGTCCTCAACTTTGTTCCTATTTTTAGGGCTTTATACATCAGAGATGAAAAATCAACCCTACTTTTTTAGGGGGGTTGAAACATGCTCTAATGAAAATGATTTAACAGCGTTTCCAGAAGGGTTTTTTTTTTTGGTAAAAGCAAAAACTACAATTACAAAAACTATCAACTTTACACTCAATTTGTGAACTATTGGAAAGCAGTAAGAAATTGAAATTTTATGTTTGAAAACCTTGTTTGCTAAGTTATTATGCACAGTTTTATGTTTCTCATACCTTTCCTTCCAGAGATATAAAAAGCCAAACTTTAATCTTTTTTCGAGCCGCAGTCATTTTCGGCCAACTTTGCTCCAACTTATCTAGATGGAGATCGCTCATGAAAATGCTTTTATTATTTTGTTTAATAAAACACAAGTTGTACAAGATGGCCAAGTTTTGTTTCTCTCAACTAAGTATTGCCAAAGATATTATGTCTCAAAGTTGCTGAACCCTCAAGGTTATACTGTAGAAGGCTGTGTTATGGGGTCAAACTATTCTATTTGGAGAAAACTTAAGGAAAGAAGGAAGGAAGTCAGAGATTTGCCTTTTTGAAATGACTATATCTCCGCAAGTATTGCATTGGCACACGTAACACTTTACTCATGTTTATTGGGAACATGTATGCATGTTCACACAAAATTTCATTGAAATCTGTGATAGTTGAGCAGGGAGCCCCAGACTACTTGACATGGTGTGACCCCCAAGTTTGTTATCTTCTTGATCTAAAAATCAAAGCTGAAAGATCATGGTATGATGCCTATGGTGGTCCTAGTGGTTGTCAGTACACTGGGTGCCCTACCAAAAAGTCTTGGACAGCACTTAGAAAATCTGTACATTGAAAAAAAATTCCATCTGTCAATTACAAAAGGCTATACAAGTTGAATCTATATATCTACTATGCTGATACTAAATCCCAACTTCCTGGGAATAATTTGATGTCTATGAAGGCCAACACCAGCTAAAGAACAAGCAGCTTTGATTCAACATTGTTGTATATATAACAATAATTGAAACAAATTCACCACCAGTCAATTGCAAAAGGCAGCTTTACTTGGAACAGGTTTATATCCTGTGATGATACTCGTAAACACCATCAAACATCAATATCTGGCTATCCCAGGTCTTTGAGAAAGATTGGATAGGTGGATAAAAGAATCCAATCTGAGCATCTGGCTGACTGTGCAATGAACATAATGGTCCCTCCTCTGATTCTTCTATGTAACTAACATATTATGCTCTGAAGTCACCCAGTTTGTGGCTGAGGGTGGATTTGAACCTGTCTCTGCTCCTATTACACTATGCTGGTTTTAATGCATGCCTGTCATAAATTTAGTGAAATAATATAATTTCACTATAAATTTCTGAGGGCCATACCTAAGGCTCTGGAAACTTTTCAGGCACATTTACAAGATTTTACATTAGTTTTCTACATAATATAAATATGGCTTTCTCTCTAGAAATTTATCCTAATGGAAAACAATGAATTAGAATTCTTTATTAGAATTCTTTATTGGCCAAGTGTAATTAGGAATTTATCACAAGGAATTTGTCATTTCTGTGCATACGCTCTCAGTGTGATCACAATTTTGATACATCATTATCGTAATCATTTTAAAAATGCATTCATCATAAAACAATAGATACAACATTTAGTGATTGTCATGGATACTTAATAAGCAATCAACATAGATCATACTAGGATACTAAGTAAAGAATATAAATTTACTTAGTATCCTGGTATGATTTATGTTTGAATTAAATGAAATAAAACCATGAATTAAAAGCAACATCCTAGAAGAACATAGTGCAATGCACTCACTTCCAATATTGATAGCGAAAGAATGAACTACTAGATGGCCACCAGGAGTCGAATTCAGCTCAAAACAGCCTTTTAATCATTTTATGCCTTGAAAACAAAGCAAAACCACCTCTCTGCTCCCCCCCTCCCGCCCAGCGACCCGCCGGAAAGAGCCTTCCTCTAATTGGCTTAAGAGGCTCACGTGACATAGAACACGGCAACGAGCGGGCCTTGGCAGAGCTCTCCTGTCACGTGCTTCCCGAGAGCGCACGCCCCTCCCTCCCAAGCGTCGCGGCGCTCCAAATCCCTCCCCCTTCCCCGCCTCTCGCGCGGTCTTTTCTGGTTTGCCCGATTGTATTTCTCGCGCGGGAATTTCCGATTCGGTTCCTCTTCCCGCTGAATGGCGGATAGGAGCCGTCGGCAGGCGGCTTTCTTGCAGGGAAGATGGCCGTGTTCGCGGCCGCTACCGCTTCGCCGACCGACGGGGCTGCCCAGGTAAACGCTGAGGAGAGGGACGGCAGGCAGAGCAAGGGGAGAAGAGCGGGGACACCCTTCGATCTCCGCGCTTTTGCTCGCCCGAGCGCGGAGGGGAAAGCGGTTGGGATGCCGAGATCTCTTTGTACTTTGGCTTTAACCTTTTGACACCTTCTTCCCTTCCCCTTTAATATATGCATGCAACCTTTGCCTGTTAATCTGGATTTTAAGGCGGGAATGAAATGGTCTTTTTGCCTGTATTAGCCTGTTGATTTCACGTGTTTCATTTAGCGGACGCACTCTTTGGTTTTGCGATCCCTCCCAAAACCGAGGATCCTTGGCAGCTGATCCTTGGGTTGCGAAGTCCAAGGTTAGAGAGAGGAGGTGTCAAACTCTACTGTTCTTTTGCTAACTTTCCAAGGAACTCTTTCTGCCTACTGTCTATATGGAGAGTCTCCAGTCATCCAACAGGTCACGGGTGTCCCAAAGCTGCTTTTTTCAAGAGGCAACTTGTCTTTCTGGTCTTTCTCCATACTGTAATTCCCAACCCGGACACTCAAGAAGGGCCATCGGGATTTAGCTCTGTGGAATTTAAAGACTGTTAGTAATGTGGTCCTCTTTTTAGGATTTTAGTGTCAGACAAGAAATACTGGAAAGTTAATTAAACTAGTTATAGTTGTCAATATTTCTTTGCACAGTATAGAAATTGTGTTAAGACTTATCTGAAGCCCGGTAATGATTCTAGTAGAACCTTGTATTTCTTATTTAAGGACATTTTCTTATCCTTGACCTGTTTCACTGGTTTTATTTTGTTTAAGTCAACCTTGGCCATCGATGTGGTGACAGATGTAAGGGCCAGATTGTGCTCCCATCCATATTTTTGTTTAAATAGGCATGACTACTTTGTTCTTCTTGACTCATGAAAAAGAAATTAGGAAAGCAATCTGCTGTAATACAAAAGCTAGTCCTCAACTTACAATGGCAATTGGTATCAGGTTTCCCATTGCTAAGCAAGGCAACTAAGCAATTAAGTGATTCGTGCTCAATTTCATGTCCTTTTTTGCCATGGTTGTTGAATGAATCCCTGTAGTTGTTACGGGAATCCAGCTTCTCCCACTGGCTTTGCTTGTTGGATATCAGCTGGGAAGGTCACAAATGATGACTACATGAGCCAGAAATGCTGCAACCAGTGTAAACACATGCCAATTGCCAAATACCCAAATTTTGATCACATGACTGTGGGGATGCTGTGACAGTAGTAAAAGTGAGGACCAGCTGTAAATCACTTTTTTCAGTGTGGTTGTAACTTTGAATGGGTCACTAAACAAAAGTCAATGATTATCTACACTATATGTCTGTCCAGTTTTTTCTTCATTTTTGTGCACTGGCATTAATAATTCAGCTGGAAGTTGGTCTAGGTTCTCCAAATTAAAGCCTGAATGTGCTGCCTGTTAACAAGAAGACATGTCTGAAATAAATAATATATACTTTAAGCTGCAAAAAGATGTGATGTTTGCAGTCCCCAAATGTTTTAAAACATCTTTGTGGTCGTAAATCCAAAGCACTGCGCAACACTTAAAAATAATGCCATGGGTTTGTGAGTTATATGCTGAAAATCCTTAAAAACAATTCCAAAGTGAATATCACCTTGATGAGATATTACATTTGCATTTTATTGTACTTATATCTACGCTCTTTCTTTATAGTCATGTACAAAACGGAAGGAAGACAACATTTCTATTAAAGCAATTACCAATTATTTTTCGCCATTGGGGAAAAATGTTGAGAGTGTATTGTCACCACCAAAGTCTAATAATATAATGGATTATTTTAAAAAAACTTCTATAAATGAGAAAGCTCCATCACCTCTACTGGAGCAAGAAAGCAAAGCAAACGTAGTATCGCTGGAAAATTCTTCAAAGCCTCCATCGAAACTTAAGTCGAGAGGAAAGCGGAATAAATTAAAAACTGATAAAACGCCTGAGCCTTTGGTAGAAGTGAATAAAGATAATGATAAAGAAACACCCAATCCACAAGAAGAAAACTCTAAGGCTAGTTTCATGAATCACAACGATATTGCATTGATTGACCTCACAAATGAAGAACAGGCATTAAATGTTTGTGGTGAAGGCCTTCTCAGTAAAGTTAGTTATAAGAATGAGGAAAGAAAATCTAAAATAATAAAAAGCAATACAAAAAAATTAAAAAGAAGGAAACCTAAGAATGAAATGGACTTGTTTGAAAATTCTATCCCTGAGACACAGACAAAGGATTCACATAAAGAAACTAATAAACAAATTGCGTCTGTCACTGAATCAGAAAATAAAACTGTAGTGCTTACTCTGGATCCTGAGCCTAGAGCACCAATGACATCATACAATACTGTCACTGTATCATTTGAAGACTTCTTAAAAAGCCAAGGAGAAGACTTCGAACAGATTCCAAGAAAACAGACACCTGATGATTTTGTTGCCTTGGATAAAACAGATGTTGATCAAGATACTCAAGATTTGCCACTTAAGAAAGTGACTGTCCTCGCCCAAATTCATTCTGTCCCTCCAAAATCTCTCCGGTCCCAGAAAATTGCCTCTATTTTTGTAAACCCAAAAAGGAAAGCCAAAGTAAAAAAGAGTTCAGCTTCCTCAGAAATGGAGTATATTGAACAGGTGACTCAAAAAAGAAAGTCCAATGTGGTGATTGCGGAAGAGGAGTTAGAACTGGCAGTATTAGAAAGTGCAGGTTCAGAGACTGTGAAATCGAAATGCACTGCAGAAGAACGATACCAATTTATGAAAGCTTTTAGGCAGCCAGGGGCAGATGTCGTGAAAAATGGAGCTAAAAGGGGACCTAGTAAGCAGAAAGATGTTGAAGAAAAACTAGCAAGCCACAAATTAGAAGAGGAAGAATGCGAAGATGAGTCTAACCAAAAACCTGCAAATAATGCATTGATGGCTTATGATAGTGGCCCTGACCATGACATTATGAAAAAATGTGATCGCACCAGAGTAAGAAATAAATCCAAAAAGCGGAAGGGCATAGTGGAAGCAAAAGAGAAGGCTTTCAATATTAATGATAACCAGAATAATAATGCCCATGGTCCTATTAATAGGACAACACCAACTGAGAAAGAAAAAGAATTTTCTCAAAAAAGTAAGAGATTGAGAAGACATTGTCGGCAAAAGAGAAGTCAGAATACACCAGAAAAAGCCATGGTTTCACAGCCTATTACTGAAAATGCACCAGATGCTTGCCCTCTGCAGACTTCGACTCCTAAAACAAAGCGATCCTTTAAAAATGACTTGTATACAGCTGAAGTGATAACTGAGCCCTTTGATTCAAACAGCCCAATAAGGTAATGTTATTTTTACATATTAATAGAATAGAATAACAGAGTTGGAAGGAACCTTGGAGGTCTTCTAGTCCAACCCCCTGCCTAGACAGGAAACCCTATAGCATTTCAGACAAATGGTTATCCAACATCTTCTTAAAAACTTCCAGTGTTGGAGCATTCACAACTTTTGGAGGAAAGTTGTTCCACTGATTAATTGTTCTAACTGTGAGGAAATTTCTCCTCAGTTCTAAGTTGCTTCTCTCCTTGATTGGTTTTAACCATTGCTTCTTGTCCTACCCTCAGGTGCTTTGGAGAATTGCTTGACTCCCTCTTCTTTGTGGCAGCCCCTGAGATATTGGAGCTCTGCTATCATGTCTCCCCTAGTCCTTCTTTTCATTAAACTAGACATACCCAGTTCCTGCAACCGTTCTTCATATGTTTTAGCCTCCAGTCCCCTAATCCCCTAATATTTTGAGAGTAAAAGTAATGATTGTTACATAATTTTGTCTGGAAATAGAAATTTATCAGGGTTTCAAAACATACTAAAGTTGCATTTCTTTAAAAAGTTTAACATTATGGGGTGGGTTTTTTTTAATACAGGATGAAGTTCACCCGAATTAATACCTCAGACAGATCTGCGCATCAGAATGTAAAGGTATGATAAATCTGAATGAAAGTAACCCTTGAAGCATCACTGTAAAAAGTTAAGGTTAGATAGCTGGATTTCAAATGTGAAAATGACCTTTGAATGATGTATGAAAATTAAGCCTCTTAAACCCATGAAAAATATAAGGTTTGCACAGGCCTATTTTCACACTTCATGGAAAATATTTACACTAAGCTAAGATTGCCATTATTATGATCATGTAACTTAAATTTTCAATTACGTGCATTATCTTGTGGTCAAATAATATACTTAGAGAATGAATGGGCAGAGTAATGAAAGCAAATTTGAGGCATTTTCTGATCTTGCTGCACTTAGACATTTTGCAAATGAGTATACTGGCTCCTTAAGTAGAATGCTTGGAAATTTGTATATGTATATACCATATAAGAAGCACCTGAGTATAAGACGCACCAAGATTTTGAAGAGGCAAATTTTTTTAAAAAAGGGTTTGCACTCTGCAGACCTCCCAAAAACTGCCTGTTTTTCATGAAAACGGGCCTGGTTTATTTTTTTCAAAAAACGGTATGAATTGCCTTTAGGAGGTTTGTAGATTGCTCCTGGGCGGTGGGGGAGGGAGGGCAAAAACAAGCAAAAATCAACCTATTTTTCATGAAAACTGGCCTCTTTTTTTTTTTCAAAAAAAGGGCATGCATAGCCTTTAGGAGGCTTATAGAGTGCTCCTGGGGGCTGGGAGAGCAAAATTGAGCAAAAATGCTCAATTTTTCTCTAATTTCTGCTCGCCCCCACCCCCAGGAGCAATCTGAAAGCCTCCTAAAGGCTATGCACGGCCATTTTGGTGAAGGGGCTGGGGTTTCTGGAGGCAAAAAAAATGCTGTATTCAGTGTGTAAGGTGCACCCAGATTTTCACCCTCTTTTTTGAGGGAAAAAGGTGCAACTTATACTTTGAAAAATACGGTATGTGCAATGTACACATTTGTTATAACTGTCTAATTATTTTCATGTTTTGCACCATATCAGAGGTCTACTTAATATGTGGCATTAATACTGTTCATTATAGTCAGAGGTATCTTATAGGAAGGAAAAACACAGTTAGGAAAGAGTGCATGTATTTCAGCTCACAGCTGTTAATTATTTTTCATTTTTGTGGTAGATGAATTCAACTTCTAGTAATATTTTCAAAGCAAAGAAATTGGTTGAGAAAGCAAAGGCTGTACAGCATAATCGAATGTCAAGAACTATGGAAGAAGCATTCCATATATCTTTAAGACGCTCTTCCAGACAACGGGCTCTTGCTGAAAAGAAACATTTAGAAAAAATAGAAGTAAGTGTTGAGTTCACTGATTTATGTAATCATAGTTTTGCTGTTGAAATTAACTGAAATGTTTCCTGTTGAGTTTGAAATAACTTAATAAACTTGCTTTGCTTTACATGTTTCATTTTACATTCATTTGAAGTTTAATTATAGCAAAAAAAGCAATAGAAACTTTACAAACAGCCCAAGTGTTTTCTAAGTTATAATAAGTAGATTTGGAGAGCACAATAACATGAAAGCATGCCATATATTATTTTTTACCTATATTATTTGTTACTATAAATCTTGATACATTATTTCAATACAATATACTTAAATTATTAATATTCTATTATTTAAGTACCTTGGAGTATTGAACATAGAGGAGAAGAAGAAAGAAAAAATAAATATCCTATCAATATAAGTTACCACTTAGGACATTGATGTTACCAGCATTATGATTATTTAGCTTTTTCATTCAAAACTAACTATAACATTGGAAATAAGGAGAAGAAGGAAGAGCATATATTAAGATATTTGTTCTGTAAGAAAGGTTGCAATTTTAAGCTTATTTTTTGGATGTTTGCTCTTACTTAGTGGCTTTTTTCTTAGTGGCAGTTAGAAACCAGCTGTCCATTGTTTGTTTTGGTCTTACTGAGTCATCTGCTGGGGTCTTCTTTAGTCATCAAACCAGAGAGCATCCCTTTCATTCATTGCAGATTTGTTATGGGGATAGCATCTGTTCCTTAGGCCTAGAACTCCTTGAAGAGAACATGATAAAACTGATCCACACATATGCTGATATGTTCATGATAAATCATGTTTGTAATGATTTGCTACATTTATTATATATGCCAGGGTGGTGCAGTGGTTAGAATGCAGTATTGCAGGTTAATTCCCTTCACTGCTAGGAATTTGATCCTGGCAGGACTCAAGGTTGACTCAACTTTTCATCCTTCCAAGGTTGGTAAAATGAGGATCCTGATTGTTGGGGAAAATATTCTGACTTTGTAAATTATTTAGAGACAGCTGTAAAGAACTGTGAAGTGGTATATTGGCCATGGAGCTATAATGTGCCCTGAGCTCCATGGCCTTACTAACATTGCATGAAATATAAAGACATATTAATTTACCAGAGAATTTATGCATCAAAGGTTAGGAAATTTTAACAATTATTGGGGGAAAAACAAGGGAGCAAGTTGATGAAGTATGCACCTACACATCACCAACAGGCAATCAAAGATTCCTCCAGTCTTTGAGTGGTAATAATAATTTGTTAATGTTTGTTTTTATGCAGAACTCCCAGGCTCTGGATTCAGGCACTGTGTCAGACCAGATAGAAAATCCCAAAAAACTCCAAAGTGTAAATGATGTATTGGGGAAAAGAACCAAATTTGGGAAGGCAACTAAGAAGTCAAATGGTAATAAATGTTACTTATCTATATATATAAAAGTAAAATACCACTCACGCAGCATCATGAAATTTCCAGAACTGTAAAGCCTACAAACTTGAAATTGGGCACGTATGTTCCTCTTGCTTCTAGGTGCTCGCTAAGAAAGGATTTTTCAAAATGATCATCAGATCATTAGTATTTCTTTTACTATTATTAACACACTCTGATGCTAAGGAGTTAGACATTCTACTCCCCCTCCCCACCTGAAAAGAACTCTGTTCCAACTGCCGCTTGGGCGTGGATGTGGCCAGCGTGTGACTCATCCGGCCTGTGGGCTGGCAGTTTAGACATTCTACTCCCCTCCCTACCTGAAAAACGCTCTGATGGTTTTAGACTGAGGGAAAGAAGGGGATAAGATAGGAGAGGTCTCTGTGGGGCAAGCCTGAGGGAGTGAAGGGGAGGGAGAGGAGCCTGATCACATAGTTTTGTAACAGAGCACAGCTATCCAGCTAGTTTACAATATGTTCAGTGACTACAACAGAGACAAGCAAAGTGAGATCTGTGATTATAAACCCTGTCCCTTTGTAATTGTGCAAATAACAGCCATAAATTTGCTGGCTAAGATAGAGCCGTAATTAAAAAGAGAAAATTAGAGGAGCCTTTGTCACTGTGTAAAATTGTGTAATAGTGCCTGGAAAGATTCATAAAAATGAATGTTTAATTAAGAGATTTTCATTTCTCTTACATTGTTTCATTACTAGAGTAAGACTAAAGTGTTGCCTATACATAATTTAATAGTAATTTAGCAATATGTTTTCTTTAAAGGGAAGGAGAAAATGTCTTTGGCAATTAGGAAAAAAAATAAAAAATCTACAGATGCTGCAGTTATTGTTATCAAATCCAGGTCAGTCCATTATCATTACATGGAATAACGATATAACTATGGGCGTTACTCTGTCTCTAAATTAAATTGAAAATTGCATTTTGCTAGTATTTATTTGTTGAGCCTGAAGTCTCTTGATTCAAAAATGCGTAGCTTCAGTTAGTGCTCAGACACATGTTTGATAGAAGCAATACAAGCATGCGCACTGGCCAGCTGACAGGGCAGCTCCTCACGTGCCCTAACAAATGGCTCCGCGTGGCATTCGTGCCATAGGTCCGCCATCACGGCCCTACACCATTCTAGACTAGTGGCTGACCATAGGATGCTGGAAACAGTTGTAAATGCAAGCGCATTGGTAAGCACCTGAAATGTGAACACATGTCTGCGGGATGGCGTATCACAACTTCAGTCATAAGTACTTTTTGGGAAGACTGTTATAACTTTGGTCACTAAGGGAACAATTATAAATTGAGGACTAACTATGGTCTTGCAAATAGGGAACATTTGAAACTCCCTTTTGGTTATACATTGCAGGGGGAGGTCATTTTTGTTTTCAACAACCCCCCCCCCTTTTTTTTTTCTGATCTCATTGATTATTCTTAGTAAGCTTCTTCGGATCTTTACAAACAGCATTGCTGTAATCAGTTGCTGTGTACTGAAGCTATTTTTGGTTGTCATTTTCATTAGTGAAGATGAGTCTGAAAACTCGCAAGATTACACAGAGTTCAAAGCAAAACGTGAATTTTTAATGAGCGGTTTGCCAGAATCTTTAAAGAAAAAGATTGCAAAAAAAGCAGCGGTGTTGGAAGCATATTCGGCAGCTAATTCCTGTTTTCAAAAAGTGATCCATGTTCAGCAGAAGGACAATGGTGAGTGCTGATCTTTTGAAGTTTTTCTAATAACTATTAAGTTATTGAATGTTTTCACTTCAAGGGGTGGTTTATGGACACATTTAGTACATTAAATGTTATTTGATTATGTGATTATTTTGTGTTTATGGAAGTATTTTACATCAGAATCTTAGTACTTTGGGGGAATAAGATACCAGATATTAAGAAAACATAGCCAAAGAAGAGACTAGAAATATAAAAGTAGGTTGTATAGGAGTGAAAACTACTAAGTGCGTAGTAATGTTGCATCTGTGTTATTAGGCAAGCCAACCAATGAGTTTTTGCTTAGAGAACTTAATAGTCAGGTGTTTATTTTGTGCTTAAGTTCATTTCATTAGAGTGAGTCTTTTTGTATAATATTGATTTCTGCAGTACTTTGTCTAGCTTTCTCCTGAGACACTTGTTAATTATCAATGATGAATGAATATTGCCGCATCATTTGATTTTCCTATAATTTCTATTCAAGAATAACTTTCTAAAAGTTGTTACTTGAATTTTTATTCTTTTGTAGGATGCTTGATGTGGAGATTGGCCCCACCGTCTTGTCGCTTCTTTACTAGACTTAAGGATGTGAATTCTGAAGTAACTGATGTGGCAAAACTTACTCTTTCCCTGGGTGAACTCTCAGTTTTAACTACGCAACTTAATAGCAACGATTCTGCAGTTGTGGTGGTTAGTATTTTTTCATCCTTTTTATGACCATTTTGAGTAAACATGGTGACACTTAAAACACAAAATAGAGCAGTGTTTCTCAACCTTGGCAACTTGAAGATGTCTGGACTTCAAGTCCCAGAATTCCCCAGCCAGCGAATGCTGGCTGGGGAATTCTGGGACTTGAAGTCCAGACATCTTCAAGTTGCCAAGGTTGAGAAACACTGAAATAGAGAACCAGGATTCTCACTGTTGTTTGCAAATTACATGCCAGTGCAGCTGCCTGATTGCTCCTGCTTCGTTTCTCCCGGTGGTGAAAACAGTTTTCATAACCATAGAAATTCAGCAAGAAAGTTTAATGACTTTTGATTTGCCTTTTCTTATAAATCAGGAATTATAAGCTAAGTTAGTCCTTGTCTTTAGGTTCTGACTTACTGGATTTTACATTTTAGAAATGTCTTACTGGGGTTTAGGGAAGTTTTGGTAGAATTCTATATGTGATTTTACTGACATAAGAACAATATTATATGGAATGGCATTTATTAAATTAAGGTAAAATAACTTTCATTGTCATTTATCTGTATACACATCAGCACACATTAAAATGAAATTCCAATGCCTGACTCTTGAAAGAACAATGTCACCAATCCAAGGATACCAACAATAATAATATAACAGCAGCAGCACAAAAATTAAAGTTATATGTTGCCTAACTCTTAATGACTGTTGGGCACCTTACCAATTGCTAAAACGTTTAAAAATAAAGAACAGTATAAAAAAGACAAAAACAGCACAAGACCAAAGATAGCAAGAGAAAATACAGAGGGAGGGAGGGAGGGAGGGAGGGAGGAAGGAAGGAAGGAAGGAAGGAAGGAAAATATCAGTCATTCCTCTCCAAAGGATTACATTTAACCAAGAATGATGAATCAAAATTCATAGGAATCATGACTTAAAGTTGTATATGAATGATGCATGTGAACAAATTTTATGTGAAATTTTTTATTGTTGAAGTGAATTTTATTACCACATATACTACATAGTTTCTAGAGACTATTGTGTTCTTTTCAAACAATCGTTAATTACCAGAAATATTCAGTATGCAAGCAATATATGTTTTTTTTTATTTGCAGCCATCTGGATGGCGACCAGTATTTTCCAAAACTCAGAGGGATGTTTTGTTGGAAGAGATTCAATCTTTCAATGCTCAGTTTCCAGTGAAACCATTTTTTGATCTACTTTGGAAAAAACAAGCTCCTCCTGAAAACAATAAACAAGGTTGTCAGTATGTGTAATTAAAGTTATTGTGTAGATAATGCAAAATATATGGATTTACTGAGAAGTAAAATCTTTAATTGAGGGAAATATATTCTCCAGAAAAATTGATATTAGACAGTCCTGGGGGATTCATCTAATTCTCAATAGATTCATTTTGAGAGCACAGGTAGATGAAAGAGAATGCTAAAATATGCACAGAACTATACAATATTTAAGACTATAGTCCTATTATCTTTTGGTTAGGTTAAATATTGATGCTAGAAATGCACAGAGATATGACATCTTGCTGTTTTTCTCTCTCTATAACCAGTAAATAAATGTGAATCTGTTAATTCTGAAACAATCACAGTTGAAGTTCAGAAAGAAGGCAAACGGAAACGAAACAGTGAAGATCGCAAATGCAAAAGAAAGAGCCGGAAGGAAAAATCAGGGCTTGAATTATCAAAAAGCCCTTCCCAGATACCAGGTGCGAAACGAAGTGGTGAAGAAAATAGCTTCATAATAGATATGGATAAGGTGAAAGAATTTGAGATGAAAGTAACAGAAGATTCTCAGTCTGGATGCTTTAGAAGATAGAATAGAATAGAATAGAATTCTTTATTGGCCAAGTGTGATTGGACACAGAAGGAATTTGTCTTTGGTGCACATAAAAGACAAGATACATTCGTCACGAATCATAAAGTACAACACTTAATGATAGTCATAGGGTATAAATAAGCAATCAAATCATACTAGGAAATAATATCAATATAAATCGTAAGGATACAAGCAACAAAGTTACAGTCATACAGTCATAAGTGGGAGGAGATGGGTGATAGGAACGATGAGAAGACTAACATAGTAATAGTGATGCAGACTTAGTAAATAGTTTGACAGTGTTGAGGGAATTATTTGTTTAGCAGAGTGATGGCGATCGGGGAAAAACTGTCCTTGTGTCTACTTGTCTTGGTGTGCAGTGCTCTATAGCGTCATTTTGTGGGTAGGAGTTGAAACAATTTATGTCCAGGATGTGAGGGTTCTGTAAATATTTTCACGGCCCTCTTTTGGACTTGTGCAGTGCCTCAATAGAAGGCAGGTTGACAGTAATTGTTCTTTCTGCAGTCTGATTATCCTCTGAAGTCTGTGTCTGCCTTGTTGGGTTGCAGAGCCAAACCAGACAGTTATAGAGGTGCAGATGACAGACTCAGATCCCTGTGTAATTCATAAAGCTAGAACTTCCCTTGTTTTTTTCAACCAGAAATATATTAAAGGTAGTCCTTGACTTAGGACCATAATTGACCCCAAAATGTCCATTGTTGAACAAGACAGCTTTTAAGTGAATTTTTCCACATTGTATGACTTTTCTAGCCATAGTTGTTAAGTGAATCATTGCAATTGCAATTGTTAAGTGAATCTGGCTTCCTCGTTGACTTGGTTTGTCAGAGCTGATCATGTGGCCCTGGAGCACATAAATTCATGCCAGTTGCCAAGCGTCTGAATTTTGATCACCTGACTATGGGGATACTACAGTGATCAGCGGTTCTAAATGAATGGCTGTAAGTCGAGGACTGCTTGTATAGAAAACTTCATTATTGAAGAGATTGATGAGACCTAAATTGGCTAATGCACTGCATGCTCCAGAGAATTGTAATGGGAAAGTATAAAATGAACAGCAAACTAGGAAGATAATTAACAATCAATTCCCAGACATTCCTTCTGCTACAGCAGTATAATGTTGAATCTACGATGCTACCATTTTAATTATTTATTTAGTTATAAATGTTAAGCAATTTTAAATTGTGCTATCTCAGTTAATCTACACTTTCAATAATTTATGAATTTAGATTAATCAAACTTGTCCTTTTCTCTGAAAACCTCTTGTTAATATTCACTATTTCTTATCGAAAGAAGAAAATTGCTATCTCTTTTATGAATCTGATTTGTTTAAAGTGATAGCTAAAATTAACTGCTGTTTTAGATTCAGATATTAAACTTTGATTAATTGAAGACAGAATGAAACTTCAAGTCGTGACGCTTGGTATAATGTCAGAATGCAGTGTGCTTGTTAGAGCAATGATATATTAACTAATGATTAGAATGAGCTAGAGAAGTGCTAGGTTTTGAGGTAATAAATGCATGAGGCATCTTAAAACAAGTAACTTTATTTTCATGCCTACAGATTTTGCAGGTGAAGATACGCTTTGGACCGAAAAATACCAGCCACAAAACTCCAGTGAACTTATAGGCAACATAGAAGCAATTAAAAAGCTACATAGGTCAGAAATCACTTTTTAAAAAAATATAAATGATAGCCAGCCCTTCGAGGTGGTCAAGACAAGAAACCAATACCATGAGTACTAACGCTACTTTTACTTTCTATTTGTCATAACAGACTCCTGCAAGTCTGAGAGCCCATCTCTCCCCACTTGCCTTTCCTTTTCAGGGAGGGTCTCTCTTGAGAGGTTTACCACTCTTCCATTCTTTCTGTTGACAGAAGTTGCTATTCAGAGCGTTGTATTGGCTATGGTTCTTTCTCCTCCTGCCTCAAGGGTATTCCCCCAAGCAATTACAATATTTCCGTGATGGCGAACCTATGGCATGCGTGCCTAAAGTGGCATGCGGAGCCATGTCGCCTGGCACCTGTGGCTTTGCCTGTCCCTTTTCCGGGTTTCTGGTATGCATGTGCACACGACGATCAGCTGGCCTTCCTGCGTGCGGCAGTGCCGGAAACTGGAAGCGCTGGTCTTCCATTCTCCAGCATGAGCATGTGCGCTGGCCAGCTGATTGTCGTATGTGCATACGCACAAGTAACCGGAAGACATGCCCCCTGGGAAGCAGCCCTGAGGAGCATACCTGCGTGCCCTCAGTGCCAAAAAGGTTTGCCATCACTGCAATAGTTGTTATACCTGGTTCTCTCACTGTATCATTTATCTATCAGTATCTATCTGTCAATATCCATCCACCCATACAGCCTTTTAGAAACTGGAGGGTTTAAAATAAGAATGTACATGGTACCCTCAAGCTATGACCACAATTGAGCCCAAGATTTATGTTGCTAAGTGAAAAATTTGGGAAGTGAGTTTTGCCCCATTTTACAACTTTTCTTGCCACATTTGTTAAGTGAATCGCTGCAGTTGTTTAAATTAAATCTGGTTTCCCCATTGACTTCGCTTGTCAGAAGTTCGCAGAAGGGGATCACATGACCCTGGGACACTGCAACCGTCATAAATATGAGTCAGCTGCTAAAGTGTCCAGATTTGGGTCACATAACCATGGGGATACTGCAGTGGTCGTAAGTGTGAAAAATGGGCATAAGTCACTTTTTCCAGTGTCATCGTAACTTCGAACGGTCACTAAACGTACTATTGTAAGTGGAGGACTGACTACCTGTATTGCTGTGGATGATGATGAACGTGGCATTCTCTTTATTTTTATTAGGTGGCTGTGTGAATGGAAGAGAAAAGCCAGTTGGGAAGAAAACAGGACACAAAAAGAAAAGAAGAATGGCAGCAAAGATGGTATATTGGAAACTTTCCCCATTCTTTAAAATAAAATGTATCAGGCTTACTGTAATTGTTAATGCGAGCTATAGCAAGAGCCTAGAAGGGGTATACGTTTGGTGTAAAAGATTGTTGATTAATTTGATCTGTGGAGGGTTTTGTTTCCTCCTACCTTTCATTTTTTCTCATGGAATGTTAGGACATACATTATGAAATGAATATGGATAATGAATCCAAGAATTAAAAACCGGTCCAGGGTTACATGCTCAAGTTAAGGACTGATTTTATTGCCTGTGCCGTTCTGTAACTGGACAGACTCCTCGGAGCATCTGGACTTCGTAGACGACACATCAGTCAGCGATGAAGAGAACGTTTTGTGCAACACCATGTTGCTCATTGGACCCCCGGGGATAGGGAAGACGGCAGCCGTCTACGCTTGCGCACAGGAGCTTGGCTTCAAGGTTTGTGCTAGTGGCAAATAGAGTAGAAGGGTGTTATGCCGTTGTGTTATGAACTTATCTGTTCTTTACCATTACCTTGCAGATATTTGAAGTGAATGCTTCTTGCCAACGCAGTGGAAGGCAGATTCTCTCACAATTAAAAGAAGCTACTCAGTCTCACCAGGTGAACAAACAAGGTGTACATGCTCATAAGCCGTGCTTCTTTAACCATTACAGCACCACTAAGTCTCCAAGTAAGATATTTCTTCTTCTTTTGCACAGTCATTAAAAGGAAAGGATGGAGCAATTACAATTGTTATTTGACATAAAATAACTGTGTTATAGCTGTATATTTAGAGAGGGACGATTTCAGTCTTACCTGATCAATTACCATTTATCTCTGTTGCACTACACCAGGGGTGTCAAACTCAAGTCCTGGAGGCCGGAACTGGCCCGGCTTGCGGGGCCACTCTGGAAACGATGAAGGACTGGCCCTCAATGCTTCTGCCAGCAAAAATGGGCTCCCGAGCTCTGTTTTCACTGGCAGTGGTTTGTAGGAGGCTGTGGCAGCCGGAAACAGCTATTTATAAATAGCTCAAGGCAGTGAACATACCTATAACCCCTTCCTCCTCCTCCAACAACAACCCTGTGAGGTGATGTCAGAGAGAGGGACTTCCCCAAATCACCCAGTTAACTTTCATGCCTAAGGCAAGACTAGAACTCACAATCTCCTGGTTTCTAGCCCAATGCCTTAATCCCATGATGGCGAACAGGTGGCACACAGAGCCATTTCTGAGGGCACACAAGGCGTTGCCCTGTCAGCATGTGTGCCCATGGGGAGGATGAAAAATAGCCCAATGCGCAAACTGGAAGTGAACTTCCGGTTTGCGTGTTGGGTAATTTTTCATCCTCCCCAGTCTCCTAGAAAGTCCCTGGAGCCTGGGAAAGACGAAAAACGGACCTACTGGAAGTCGGAAAATGGGCTGTCTCTAGCCTCCGGGGGGACAGGGAGGCCGTTTTCACCCTCACCAAGCTCCTAGAAAGCCTCTGGAGCCTGGGGAGGGCGAAAAACAGACTTACCGGCCCTTGATCACTAGATCAAACTCACTCTGCTATCAACACATGTAGAGTTATGCTAAATATCATTAAACCAAGCAGAGAGCCAGTTTAGTGTGGTGGTTACAGGCACTAGTGTCAATTAGAAACCAGGAGACTCCAAGTTCTAATTCTGCTTTAATGATAGAACCAGCTGAGTGACTCTTAGCCCTAGGAAGGAGAAGGCACTGACAAAATAGTTCTGATAATCTTGCCAAAAAACCTGCAGGCACTTGTGTAGGCGGTTGCCAGGAATCAACCCTGACTTGAAAGCACAACCTCATTTCTCCCCACCACCACCCACCCCCAAACAAAAAAAACCTAACAGCACCATCCCTGACCTACGTTTAATTTTAACAATAATTACAACGAATTCAGCTCAGCCCTATGTACCTCTTAGGATGTGGCCCTCAGTGTGCTTCCCAAAGGCCAAGTGCAGCCTCTTTCGAGATAGATTCCTTTGGAAATAGCAGATTTATATTAAGGAAAAGAGTTCTCCTTGTAATATGAACGCTAATGTTTTCCAGTTGTAAGTTTATGTATAAATTTGCTGTTGTAGAGAAACAGTCTCCCAAAAAAGAGTGGTCCCCAAGGAAGTTTTCAGGTTCACCCAGGAAAGTTGGATCAAAACAAAGCTTAATGCCCAAAACGCTTGACAACTATTTTAAATTAACTTCCAAACTGAAGAACCAAGAAGAAAAAGTACCAAGGAGCAATAAAGGTAAACTTTACCGTAGGATAAAATACATATGTTCTTTAGAAATGAAGTACTGAGTGCGCTTATTTGCTTTGTAAAAAAATTGAATTAGGTACAATGAGTGATCTGTTAGCTGCTATAGAGGTTGAGAACTTGTAGCATGTGATCTTTGGGTATGAGGGAAATACGATTTCTCTGTCCTTTTTTTTCTTTTTAAACAGAATCAAAACCTGTATTTGAAGCCTTGTAGATGTTGTGTATAATTTGCTATGTAGGGGGGCTGCACTTAAAAATCAGCCACGAAACTGTTCTACTTCTCTTGGGTTGGCAACAGAAAATTCCTGACATCCCTACTTGGTGCACAAAAAGCATCAACGCTGAACTTACAAATATTTTTTAAAAAAATATGGCTAAAATCATCAGTATTCTCACCTGACATAAGCAAGATGTCAGTCAGAGTGTCAAAATCTAGCAAGATTTGGCAGCCTTCATATCTCAGGTGAAATTCCCAATCTTTTTTTTTTCCAACTCAATGCCAAGTGTCCATGCAAGATTGAATACTGCTGTTTCTTTGATTGAACAATTCCATTTAAAGGGATCCAGAAAGCAGACTTTCCCTCTTTCACAGTCTCTGTCTTCTGGAACAATATTCCCCAAAGATCCATTTAATCATATACCAATAGTGTTCTGGAAGTCACCCTGTCCCTGAAACTAATTAAATGAAAAAATAAATAAATATTTGTGTTGCCTTACGAGTTAGATTTCCTGCTGTTGACCTGTATGAGGTATAACATATCCCTGCTGCCATTTGTTTTCTTCAGCTACTATATATTGTCAGTTTCTGTATAGGTAGTCCTCAATGTACGGCCACAATTAAGCCCAAAATTCCTGTGGCTAAAATGAACATATTTTAAGTGAGTTTTGTCCCATTGTTCCACCTTTTTTGCTCAATTCTGCCTTCCCTAGTCCCCAGGAGCTTTCTAAAAGCTTCCTACAGGCTATGCAAGGCCATTTTAGTGAAGGGGCGGGGTTTTGGGAGGCAAAAAATGCTGTATTAAGTGTGTAAGATGCACCCAGATTTTCAGCCTCTTTTTTGAGGGGAAAAGGTGCGTCTTATACTCTGAAAAATACGGTAATAATTACATAAAAGAAAGGATCAACTGACTACATAGGTCTATGTAATGGATATAAAATGTAATTGTTGAAAGATCTAATCACTATATGGAAACATTTATGCCAGAAATGTCCCACTATGTCCAATGTTTTTAATGTTTATCTAATAAAAAACTTTTTATAATATGTATGTATATATATTTTATATATGAGTCAATTGCCAAGTTTCAGAATTTTGATCACCTAACTATGGAAATGCTGCAATGGTCATAAGTTTGAAAAATGGTCCTAAGTCACTTTTCTCAGGTTTGTTGTAACTGTGAACAGTCACTAAATGAACTGTTGTAAGTCCACCTAATCTAACTATCCACAATTGTATTATATGTCATTGTAAAATTAAGCTTTCAATGCAAGGGAGCCATAATTTTGTTGACATATTTTAAGGAAATTTTACATCCCAGTATTGCATTACTTTTTTTCTTTTCTGATACAAATCAGATTGTACTTTTTTCTTCACACAGAAAATAGGAAAAGCTTAACTGAAAAGAAACCAGAGTTAAAATCAGGAGAAAGGAGAAACAAGGAAGAAGAATCCAGTAATAAATGTGCAACTTCTCTTATTCTTTTTGAAGAGGTAATATTAAATGCAAGTCCTATTCTCTCTACTACTATCCTGAATAAAGGAAAAAGGACAAAGTCTGTCTCAGTTTTTAAAAATTAATTAATTGCTAAATATATGGCTACCCAGCTCTCACATAGTGACTTTGAGTGGCTTACAACATATTTAATTATTAATATATTAATATATTTTATATTTATTAATTCAGAATGTAGATACAATACAATACAATAGCAGAGTTGGAAGGGACCTTGGAGGTCTTCTAGTCCAACCCCCTGCCTAGGCAGGAAATCCTATACCGTTTCAGACAAATGGCTATCCAACATCATCTTAAAGACTTCCAGGGTTGGGGCATTCACAACTTCTGGAGGCAAGCTGTTCTACGGATTAATTGTTCTAATGGTCAGGAAATTTCTCTTCAGTTCTAAATTACTTCTCTCCTTGATTAGTTTCCACCCATTGCTTCTTGTCCTACCCTCAGGTGCTTTGGAGAATAGTTTGACTCCCTCTTCTTTGTGGCAGCCCCTGAGATATTGGAACACTGCTATCATGTCTCCCCTAGTCCTTCTTTTCATTAAACTAGACATACTCAGTTCCTGCAACTGTTCTTCAGATTCCACTCAAATTTTGTTATTTCCAATAAATAGAATCCTAGTGATTCTAAATAATACTCTGTTTGATTTACCATTGCACTTAAGTTACTTTTCAGGTCCTATAGTTGAGGGCTGCCTATATACAACAATTAGAAACATGTTTCAATTCTCCTAGGTTGATATAATATTTGATGAAGATACTGGCTTTCTAAATGCAGTAAAGACCTTCATGAGCACTACCAAGAGACCTGTCATTCTAACCACCAATGGTAGGCAAATGTTAATTTTGTAATTGTTCAGCTGTCTGGTTGCTTTAATCTTACATTAAATATCCATTTTGAAGACATTGTTCTAGGATTTAATTAAAACAATTGTTTGAACTCTTTTAACTTCAAGAGGACAGTTCCAAAAATGAACTGCCTAGCTACTGTTTTGTGCATTGAAAGAATATTACGGTTCCTTCGGGCAACAGATTCTTTCATCAATACATTTTGAGGTCTAGTGCATAAATTAAGTAATCAGCCGTGAGGTGACTGTGGGTGCCAGAGCATAATCTTGTCCTTCCCCCATAGCAGTTTTCAGGGTCCCAAAATTTAAGTTTAAAAAAGATCTGTAGCATTTGCAAAATGTTATCTTATGTTGGAATTTTCTCATGAGATGTTTTGAGATTTTGGACAAGAGTGCCAGAATCCTGTCAGATTGGATCAGGGGTGGCCTTCAAAAATTGCAGCAACGGGTTCGCTCCCCTGTTGCTGGATGGGCGCAGCCTAGTTGGCCTCCTGCACCAGGGCGGGGGGGGGGCGTTTTTTGCCCTCCCCAGGCTCCAGAGGTTTTCTTCGAGCCTCCAGGAGAGCGAAAACTGCTTCCCCCGGGCTCCAGGGGCTGGAACAGGCCCGTTTTGGACTTCCAGAACCTCCAGTAGGCCCATTTTCCCCCTGCCCAAGTCTCCACGTAGGCCTTGCACTTACCTGGCATGATGAGCGTGGTGACTCCGGCGAGGGGGGGAGGGGAGGAGTGTGCCTGGGCAGTCAGAGGTAGCCTTTGGGAGTTTGCAGAACTGGGCAGAATCCTAGCTAGAGGCTTGCGCGAATCCACAGTAGCCCACCCCTGGATTGGATAATCTTTGCAGCATTTGCCCATTTATCTATTTTTTTTTTCTTTGTCTATTTTTATTTGGGCTCCAAGCAATCTTTGAAGAATAGATTTCCAGTTAGGCACCATAGTTTTTATGGACATTAACTTCTAAGTTAAAGAATGAATTCCCTTCCCTTATTTATTTAGGACTCCACTAGCTTCATCCTAGCAAAGTGAATCTTTATTAATCAACCAGATATCTTCTCACATAATTTGGTCTAAGAAACATCAAGAATTGTTGGAAGTAAGGTTTGTCACTGTGAGACAATGTTTTGCAATTGCAAAATGAAATCTGATTTTCTAATATGTTGTTTGTTGTCCAGAGAAATAGTTTTGTAAGTGCCGTTTTCAAAAACAAAACAAACATCCTGTGCTCTTTGTTGAGGGTCCCCCAGATGGTATTATCAAGTGTTTCCCCCTCAGGAATAGTACAAAATTCTGAGAGGGTATTACCAAGGCACTTAATCAGGACCAAAACAGAAATTTTAATGTTCTTGAATGTTCAGGGAAATAAGCATTTTGCTGTAGAGTAAATTGATTGTTACATGTTTTCTAATCCATTTTACCTTTATCAGCAAACTTATTTCCTCCTCTATATCATGAGTCTAAAATGGTACTGTGCCCTAAATGGTACTATATGGCCATATAGTTAAGGTAGGGTAAAGATGGATATTTTCTTTTTGTATGTATAGCCAAGTAAGGAAAATTTGAGTGAAAATATTGTATATGGAAAACATATTTATTCGGGTAAGTGTGCACTCAAAAGGCCTGAGATTTCTATGTATCTTAATTTACTATAGGATACCAATAGCACTTAGACTTATATACCACTTCATAGTGCTATGCAGCCCTCTCTTAAGCGGTTTACAGAGTCAGCCTATTGCTTCCAACAATTTGGCTCCACATTTTGCCGGAAGTATGAAAGGCGGAGTCAACCTTGAGCCAGTCAAGATCACGACTCACCTGGCATAGACAAATGGCTATTATGTTATTAACCAGTTATGGCAGTGAGTCTTATGCTTTTTCCATTTATTGGGTGCCTATATTCTTATTACAATAGTAATTAAGTTCAGTGATCTCAAATGTGCTGAATATTTCTACATAACCACTGTAAAGGGGATACTTTAATGCTAGCTTTCTATTTTTTCCTATCTGTCTTATAAAAACAAAAATAATTCTGTATGACAAAATGGTAAACGCCTTTGTTATGAATCTTTTGTGTAGATCCATTGTTCAGTGAAACATTTGATGGCTGCTTTGAGCAAATCACTTTCAGAGTACCTTCCTTGGTAAGTTTTTTAATTCTGGAATTCCAGAAATGTTGCTTATAGTTTCTTATGATAAACCTGTATCAGGTAAAACTGTAATTATAATTTAATGCAACTATTTTATGACAGTACCCAGAAAATGTCATCCATTCAATTAATGTGCAGAAAGACATTACAGATTATTTTCGCAGATAGTCCTCGACTTACGACTACAATTGAGCCCAAAATTTTTTATTCCTAAGCAAGACAGTTTTGCCCCATTTTATGACCTTTTTTGCCACAGCTATTAAATGAATCACTGCAGTTTTCAGGTACTAGCTTGATTATTATCGTATCCTTTCATATTTTCTGTTGTATTTTCCTCCGATGTTTCTTCATTTTTGGGACAGAGAGCTCTGTCTTTCAGCTTTCCACACTGCTAGGGTTTATTTTTAAAGTTGGCACTATAGAATTGCACAATAATCTAATACAATATATATAAAATAAAGGCAGAGATTACATTACAGAAGATATTTATAGGTGGCCCTCAATTTACTGGTCACTTGTATGGCCTTCAAAACAAAAAAACCCTGATACTCCACTGCTTTAAAAGTCTTTTTGGGTTGGTTTTCCAGATGAAAGCCAGCTTTTGTGCTATGGAATTAGTTTTTATTTATCTGCATTGCAACGTTCAGCACTCTACATATCAAAATTGTCAAATTTTTCATTATAATGTACAGTATATGCTATCTAGGGATGTGGTGGCTCAGTGGCTAAGACGGTCGGCAATTCGGTGGTTCGAATTCCTAATGCTGTGCAACGGAATAAGCTCCCGTTACTTGTCCCAGCTTCTACCAACCTAGCAATTGAAAAACTCGTAAAAAGTGCAAGTAGAAAAATAACCACCTTTGGTGGGAAGGTAACAGCATTCCGTGCACCTTCGGCCTTTAATCATGTCGGCCACATGACCACGGAGACGTCTTCAGAAAGCACTGGCTCTTTGGCTTTGAAACAGAAATGAGCACTGCCCCCTAGAGCCGGAAACAACTAGTATGCATGTGCGGGGAAACCTTTACCTTTACCTATATGCTATTTATTGCATAATAAGGATTTAAAAACAGTGCATTGTATAACAAGATTGTTAATTATAGAAACGTGGAAATGAACATCTAACACCACACTTTCTAATTGGCTTAGTACCTATTTTTAACAACACTAGCAAATAAATATAATTTGTAATCTTGCGATAAGAGCATTCTTTGATATGTTTACTAAAGGCAAGTGTTGTCAATCTTTTCATCTGTTTGTATTTAGATAAATGTGGCTAGCTATCTCCAAGTTCTGTGTTTGGCCGAGAATTTAAGAACCGATATCAGAGACTTTGCTGCCTTGTTAACTGTGAATAACTGTGACATCAGGCAGAGTATTCTATACTTACAGTTTTGGGTCCAGAGCGGTGGTGGTTACATGAAAGAAAAAGGTATGACAGTCTATCATAATTACAACTCATTTAAAACTGAATGGAATTTATATGAGCCTTTTACTTTGCCTGGGCCAGATTACCATATTTTTCAGACTATAAGACGCAATGGTGTATAAGACCCACCAAGATTTCGAAGAGGTAAGTAAGAAAAAGATTTTGCCTTCCCTCAGCCCTCAGCAGCATTCTGCAGGCTTCAGCAGTGCTGAGGCAAGGCAAAAAGGCTCCTCTTTTTAGAAACAGGGGTGTTTGTCTTGCCCCAGCCCCGCTGAAGCCTGCAGAGTGCTGCTGGGGGCTGAGAGAACGCAAAAAAGACTCTTTTTGCGAAAAACGGCCCATTTTTTGCAAAAATGTGAAGCGGGGGCAGGGTTTTGTGTGTAAGACGCACCAACATTTCCACGCTCTTAGGGTTGTGGAACGGTGCGTCTTATACTCTGAAAAATACAGTAAGTGAAGAGAAATTGTCTTGGGTTGCATATGAAATATATATTGCAAAAAATGGACCATTTTTGCTTGTTTTTGCCCCCCCTCCAGCCCCCAGGAGCAATTTGCAGGCCTCTCAAACTCTCTGCATGCCCTGTTTTTCACAAAAAACGAGGCGTGCCGAGGGTTTAGGAGACCTGCAAAGTGCAAAAACTTTTTTAAAAAATTTACCTCTTCAAAATCTTGGTGCGGCTTATACTCCAGTGCGGCTTATACTCCAGTGCGGCTTATAGTCCGAAAAATACAGTGAGGTCAAATATACCAGTCTGTCTAGAATTTGAAGTAAATTGATGGTCTTTTGCTGAGCTCAATATTGAGGTACAAAAATCTTTTGTACAGGGAACAGGACAGAGATCAAGGGCATACAACAGAACGTTTCCATCGAAAAATCAACGAGCTCCAATTCAAGGCAACCCATTCTTGAGGATATTCCAAAATGTAGTACTGGCTGCACTGAGAATCTTCTTGGACTGAAGAACATATTTTTGCCTTCAGAAGATTTGTTCTCATTTCTTAAGGTACATTTACTAAAATGTTTAACAAGAAATGAACCTTCAGCCAAATGTTGCAACCTGGATATTGCTAGGCCCGTCCATTTGCTCTCCCTTATTTTCCCTCAGCTGTATTACATGGTCAGTGAACAAGGGAGCCTCACCAGACTTAGGTTAAAAAAGGGCTATGTATATATAGCCACCTATGCTTTGGTACAAGTAGTCCTCGACTTACGACAATTGAACCCAAAATTTCCATTGCTAAGGAGGACAGTCGCCAAGCCCATGTTTTTCCCCATCTGACCACCTTTCTTGCCACAGTTGTTAAGCAAGACACTGCAGTTGTTAAATTAGTAAAACGGTTCTTAAGCAAATCTGGTTGCTCTGTTGACTTTGCTTGTCACCAAAGGGGATTATGTGACTCCAGGACACTGCAACCATCATAAATGTGAGTCAATTGCCAAGGGGCTAAATTTTGATCAAGTAACCATGGAGATCCTGCAACAACGGTTGTTAAGGGTGGCCATAAGTCACTTTTTTCAGCACTATTGTAACTGAACAGTCACCAAATGAATAGTTGTAGGATGAGGAATGCTTGTTGTTTTGCTAATCTGCTAATTAGCTACTTCCGCTCACAGGGGGAAGTGGTTTGAGTCAGGGCTTCACTTTTAAAAGACAGTTCCTTTTCCTAATGCATTGGCTTTCTTCCATCTCCACCCCACCCAACCTCACAAATCCAAACCAGCATTTTTATGCATTTACAGCAGGGGTCACCAACCTTTTGGACCTCAGGGACCACTAAATTCATAATTTTAAATCCCGTGGACCACTGGTATGAATTATTGACAAGATGGGGTCCTTCAGGCACTTAGCTTGGCCACCTGTTAGCAGAGAGAAGCGCCCGGGGTCAATCCTAGGTTTACTGTGGATTGCAGCTAGGAATCTTAAATGTGCCAAGAATGAATGTTTGTCTTGTAGCCATCCTGAGCACTAGAGCCAGCCTGACTCCCTCCCATTGACTTTTGTTCATGGGAGCACCCCGGGAAGGTCACAAATAGTAATCACACGACCTTGTGACACTGCAACAGTTATAAATGTGAGGACTGGTTGTAAGTCATTTTTCAACACAGTGGTAACTTCAAAGCAGTGGTGGGTTTCCATTATTTTTACTATTGGTTTGCTCGTGTGTGCGCACAATGCTTGTGCACATGTGCAGAAACATCTGGGCGGGTGGGTGGAGCCTCCTGCCTCCACCACTACCGGTTCACCCGATCCGGGCCTAACTGGGAACAACCCACCTCTGCTTCAAAGGTGTTTAAATGAATAGATGTACGTCCATGACTACCTGTATGAATAAAAGGTCATTTAAAAGACAGAAATTATAACAAACTTAATTCTACAGAATTAAGTAACCATATTTGAAAATTACTTTTTAAAAACACAAAATGTCCTTTTCCAGCAGATTTTGTGTATCTGATTTTATTAACTATTTCTGGCATAATTAAAGACAGCCCTTAAAATCAAGTAGGCTCCAAATCTCTTTTTCGTTAATGATAATGAACTAATGTTTTCTCTACAGCATGAAATCGGAACAAAAGAAGACTGGAATAAACTGATACATCTGCTCACAGAATTCCAGATGAGGAATACGGACTTAACTTATAGCAACCTTGAAATCATCTCATCATTGCCTCTTAATATAATTCCAGAAGCAATTGAAATAGCCAGTCCTGCATGTAGCTTTATTGCAGAAAAGGCATTGAGTAGTACGTGCATTGAGATTGACTGCTTAGAGGGAGCCCCTCCTGTGAAAAAGGCTAAACGATCAAAATGTCAGAAAAAAATGACTGTATTGGAGGATAGCGATTTATTTGAACGTGAATTAAATTACTCTGGGTTTGTTACACTGTCCCCTGACACAAGCGCTTCATGCTTAGAACAAACAGGCCCAGCAGAACCTATGAATGTTGGCCCAGTGGCACTGAAGGATGGGACATCTGTCAGTGCAAAAGATTCTGTATTGGTATCCCAATGTTTAAATTCCTTAACTGAATACCTGGACAATATGTCTCTCTTGGATTGTTGTTTCACTGAACCCACCCAGGCATCAAAGCAGGCCAGCAAATACGGAGATTTTATTTGGACTAAGGGGAAGATAAAAAACGGTCTCTCTGACGAATTTAGTGTGGAGCACACTGACTGGTGGAGTTCTCAAAGCTTTTGTGAACTAAAAGCAACAATGGAGGCATTAAGTTTTAACAAATGCTCTAAGAGCATTTTAAAAATCATGGAAAGTTGCTTGAACTGTACTAAAACTCTTGGGAAGAATGAATTTGAAGAACTCACTCTCCATGTTTCAAAAGAACGAGCTGATTTATACTTTGGCCGGTCAGCAGCTAATTCCAGGTAAAGTCAAAACTTTTTCTTAGATTTTAAAGCATGAAATGGGGGGAAAGTGTCCTTACCATGTAAAGCAGAAGAACCTAAAGAGAACAAAGAGCTTATATTATTTTGATTAAAGCCTGGATATTAATTTCTCTTGCTGAATTTTAAACTGAAGACAACAAAGGCAGATACCGTCACATTGTCACATTAATTTATAATAGCAGTAGCACTTGGAAGACTTATATACCACTTCACAGTGCTTTACAGCCCCCTCTAAGCAGTTTAGAGTCGACATATTGCCCCCAACAATCTAGGGCCTCATTTTACCAACCTTGGAAGAATGGAAGGCTGAGTCAACCTTGAGCCTGGTGAGATTTGAACTGCCAAATTGCAGGTAGCTGGCAGTCAGCAGAAGTAGCCTGCAGTACTGCACTCTAACCACTTGCACCACCATGGCTCTTCCATAAGGTGGAAGAGAACAGTTTTATCAACAGAATTATTTTAGAAGTAGTCTTCTTTAATATGGGAGAAAAAATTTACAAGTCCAAGCCGCTCCTCTTTAACTTAGGGCTTTAGAAGTAGTAAAATGAGAATGGAAAATTTAGCATTATTTGTTTGTATGTCTTTTACATTGAATATCCAGGCTTAAGCTCTGCTTATTACATGATTCCCGAGACTTTCATTTTTAAAAAGGATACTTCAGCTTTTGTTATAGTACAAGGAAAAGATTAAGAAACTTAAGATGTTAATTCAGCAATCTGCTATAAATATTCACTTCTGAAAAATATATACTTTCTTTTTTACAGTGTTCATTATAATGCACAGAAGAGGATAGATTTAATTAAAAATGTGTTTTCCAGTGCACCTTTAAGTCTGAATAGCAGACAAGCCAGTGTCATGGAATATCTGCCGATTCTTCGCAACATTTGTAAATCAGAGAAACTGAAACAACAGGGGAAGACAAAAAGGAGGTAAGTTAGCTAAAGTTGCTCAACAGACTTCTATAGAAGTAAATCATTGAATTCAAAACGATTTACTTTCTGGTGTGTTGGAATACCATATATGCATGTATCTGAGTTACAGACAAAAGCAGCAATGGAGAACCTTTTTTGGCTCACGTGCCATAAGGGGGGGAGCGCAGGGGGGTCATGCGCGGGTGTGCCACACCAATAGTGCAATGTGTGATACCCCCAGTGCGCATGAGATGCACTCCCCCATTTTTTGCATGCTTTTTTTCACCCTCCCCAGGCTCCAGAGACTTTATAGGAGCCTGGGGAGGGCGAAAACAGCCTCCCCTGCCCCCCTGGGGGCCCTTCGTAGCCTTCAGGGACCTGAAAAGGACCCTACGAGCAAACCAAACCAAGTCCGTTCCCGAACTTCCAGTTTGCCCATAGAACCAATTTTTTTGTGGTCCGGAGTCTTCAGGGAAGCTCCTGAAGCCTCCAGAGGGCCTCAGGGGTGGAGGCTCTTTTCGCCCTCCCCAGGCTCCTATAAAGCCTCTGGAGCCTGGGGAGGGTGAAAAATGGCTTTTAAAAAGGGTCAACTAAGCTGGCCAGCGCGCGCATGCACACTGGCCAGCTGACAGGGCAACATCTCACGTGCCCTGACAAATGGCTACGCGTGCCACAGGTGGCACGTGTGCCATAGGTTTGCCATCCAGGTTATAAAGTAATCTGGTTAAAAATGATCAAGATGTTTTCATCTTGATACTGAAACTAAACTATTATTTCTTTCCCCCCAAACAGGTTTCTCCACTATCTGGAAGGGATTCATCTTCCTAAAGAAATTTTGAACAGCCTGGCAACTGACTTTCCTTAAAACAGTGGCCAAGAATAACATTGTAAATACAAATGTATATTCAAAAGACGATTATATTTTTAATCTTTATTTATGAAAGATGCAGATATGCCAACTGGTCGCTTTTAATTTGTATAACAGTAAATCAATTCAAATAGATCCTTTAAAAAACTAGCTTTAAGCTGATCAATACAATCAGGTGATTGACTTGGAAAAGATGAGTCTTTCTAATGTTAATAAACATCTTAATACCAGAAAACCACAACTTTTTCAAGTCAATAAGTTGATGTAGTGATAAACTTTTAAAAAAGCATCTATTTGAATTGATCTAACAACAGATCCAGATTAACCAAATATTAACAGGTGTCACTCAACAATTACCCTATTTTAGATTGAAGTGGTTGGTGTGTTGCATGCATCTGCAAATATGCAGACCTGTACATTTGTCTCTAGTGGGCAAAATCTGTAAGGGAAAACAGTGAATTTTGTAAATCCCTTTGTTACATTAACAGCTCTTTGCAGCTGTTTGTCTGCATTTCTGTACATCTTTTTATACTATTTTATTATTGTACCGTACCAACGCTTGTTTTTTAAAAGTTTCTATCCCTGCAATAAAATAAAATATCTGGAAGGAAGGGCATAACTTTTTATATGGTGATTTTGTGATGTAAAAATGCAAATTTTAGGCTCCCCTACTCATTTCTCCCTAGGTAATTCCCATGTTCCTTGTACTACTTTTAACCCTAATAATGAAGGTTGTTTAGATTAGAATAAAAGAAAGTAGTATTTCCATACTTGGTAACTCCTAAAGTCTATTGCATGTCAGTTGGCCAAGTGGAAAAATAATCATTAAAACCTCTTTAAAAAAAAAAAAAACAACACCCCTCTTGGCAACCTGAGGTTATGCACTTAGCATCTTCTCCCAGGCATGCAATATGGCTTTGAAACATTTTACAGGTTGCTTATTTATTACTTGTCACTGATCCAAAACATGTTCATTATATAATTCTTTCATTTTGAATGCATTCAATTGTTACCTAAAGTTAGAGAGCGTTAAGATAGGTTCCTGAGAACAGGAAATAATTTTGACATTAACACCTAAAGATTATTTCAACTTTTGTAATGTTACATCAAATGTCACAGATTTATTGTACGATCCAGAAGTCACACAATCATTAATTTATTTGATTCTTAAGACATTTCATAAGTGTCCAATACCAGAAGCTCATAAAAAGCTATTGCCTGCAATAATGAATCACATAGTTCCTCCTCTCTTTTCCATGAATTACCTGATAATATATGCATATACCTGGCAACTACGCTGCTTGCAAAGCTCACACGGGATGTTTGTGTAGCAGAATCCAGAAATTGTTTTACAAGGTCCACTCCACTAATTCGTGCCTCTCCCAACATCAGCCCAAAATATCTGCCTACAGCATTCCGGGCGATGCTCAGCACTTGGGGTTCCCCATCCTTTCCAAAACTTTTTTGCAATAATGCAAAAAGTACAGCTTCCATTATACGAAGATGCAACGTTACTGGAAACAAGGCAGCATTTGTGGGAGGAAGTCCAACTTTTTCCAAAACATAAAAGTCTGCTTCAGGAATCTTGGATATTATAGTAGATACCTGAAACAAACAAGTGTAAGTCAGTTTTATCAAACGCAAACAATGCAGCACCACAAATCCTAAAGCATGCATTGGTTACATTAATCTACTAGAAATGTATATACTACAATGAAATTATTTTGAACTGTACCTTAAAGGCAGTTTTCAATTACTAAGTATACAAACTCATGATTTAACTTGGTAGAGAATGGATTGGGTCCATCAAAAACTTCCTCTAGATGGGAATCTCAAAAGTGCTCTTTCAAGAGGCAACTGGACTTTCTGATATTTCTTTGAAGACATTTCACTTCTCATCCAAGAAGCCTCTTCAGCTATGAGAAGAAACTTCTCATCCAAGAGCTGAAGAAGCTTCTTGGATGAGAAGTGAAATGTCTTCAAAGAAAGAAAAGCCAGAAAGTCCAATTGCTTCTTGAAAAAGCACCGTTGGGACAATCATTACCTGGATCACTGAGAATCTCCATTGATATCTAGATGGTGAGCTACAGATCTGGCAGATTTTTGCTAGGTGAACACACTGGAGGCTATTTTTGTGCATGTCCCTGCAAAAAGTTAAGGTGCACTCTAGAACGGATTCCCATCCCCTAGGCTGTGATTGGGTACCGGGCTGTGCAAATGGTAGGCAAGTTGGTGAGTACGCAAGCGCATAAAGCTCCATTTGTGCAAGCAGCAGGTGTGCATGCAAAACCATCCCCTCTCTCTGCCACTGGGAACCAGAAAGGTTGGAATCCGCTGCCTAGAACCAAGGTGGGTGATAGAGGGAAAATAATCACATATGTATAATATGCCCATGGAACTATTAGAACTACAGGTAGTCTTCAACGTGCAAACACAATGGAGCCCACATTTTTTGTTGCTAAGCAAGATTATTGTTAAGTGAGTTTTGCTCCATTTTCCAACCTTTCTTGCCACAGTTGTTAAGTGAATCATTGCAGTTAAGTTAGTAACCGTTGTTAAATGAATCTGGTTTCCCCATTAACTTTGCTTGTCAAAAAGTTGCAAACAGTGATCACATGACTAAGGGAACATCACTCATCCATGCCAGTTGCCAAGCATATGACCATTGGGAATGTGGTAATGGACATAAGTATCAAAAATGGTCATAATTTTTCAGTGCCATTTTAACCTTGAATGGTCAATCAATGGATGGTTGCAAATGGAAGATTACCTGTGCTTGGGATTAACACCTCCTTTTCCTGTTCTATTAGCGTTCACATTGAAATCAAGGGATGAAGTAAATAGCTAAGTACCGTATTTTTTGGAGTATAAGATGCACCTTTTTCCCTCAAAAGAGGGTGAAAATCTGAGTGCATCTTATACATTGAATACAGCATTTTTGGCCTACCGAAACCATGCCCCCTTTGAAAAAATGGCTGTGCATAGCAGTGATAAGTTCCGAATACCGTTCCAACCGCTATGGTTGGAACAGGCCCGGCATTGCCCGCATGGACGCACGGGGTGGGCACAGGCATCATACCTGCCTGGGATGCCTCTGCAAGCCTCCGCAATGCTCCAGCTGCTCGGCGGAGCATCACACAGGTGCCAGACGTGCCATGCGCATGCACGAAAGCACCAAAGGCTTAAAGGACAGGTAAGGAGCTCGGGTGGGCTGTCCGGAGCATCATACCAGAATGGTACACAGTGCTCCAGGCAGGCCCTGGTACACCTGTACCGGGGCATACCGCCTGCAACCCACCACTGATGTATAGTCTTTAGGAGGCTTCCAGAGTGCTCCTGGGGGCTGGAGAGGGAAAAAAGAGCAAAAAATGGTCCATCCCCTCCCCCCAGCAGCACTCTAGAAGCCTCCCAAAGCCTCTGCATGCCCCCCCCCTTTTGCAAAAAACAGCCCAGTGTTTTCTCCCAATGCTTGAAAAGCCAATGTTGCCTGAGGCTGATCTGTACAAGGTGAGAGGGACAGGTTAATTCCCCTTTAACTTTCAACAGATTATTCTTCTCCCTGTCAAATGAGACTGCAAGGGAACCGGCATCCTGCAGTTTTCAATCATGTTTCCAGACTCTTCTCCATTGTTAGAATCTTTCCAGTGTTCCCTGCATAAGGTAGCAGATTAATCTATATATATATCAGTGGTGGGTAGCTGTGGTACGTCGCATACGGCACCTGCGCAAAGCTCTGGCGAGCAGCTGGAGTGTTGCGGAGGCGTCGCTGGAGGGTAGGACGCATGTGCCCGCTTATATATATATAAGCCAAATGCCACTCATTCATCACGAAATTTCAAGAACCATAAGCCTATAAACTTGAAATTTGGCACATATATTCCTCTTGGCTTCTAGGTGCTCGCTAAGAAAGGATTTTCCGAAATGACCATCAGATCATTAGCATTTCTTATACAGTAATTAACACACTCTGATGCTAAGAACTTCTACTCCCCCTCCCCCACCTGGAAAGCTCTGTTCCAACTGCCAGTTGCCTCACATACTGTTGCCTCAGTTCAAATTGGCATACATTCCACTCCTTTACTCAGGAGTGGTCTGGGGTTCCTTACAGTGCTAAATGTCAGTACCTCACAGAAATGTCTACACCTTCCGCCTATGGAACTGCTTCCGGATTCAAGGCGTCGGGAGCTATATTCCCTTATGTGTTTCAATCACCGACCACTACTGAGCCAACAGATTGAACCGGACTGAACCACATTTCTCTTGCATTGCCCGATCACATGGTTTTGTTGCGAAGTATGGGTATCCAGCTAGTATCATGATATAGGGCTTCACAAAAGTCCTTCACACATGATACTGTTTATTTATCGGAGACCAATTCTATAAGACTGCGGGTGGCTATAACTAACATCATGAGTTCGCATGTGTGACATACAGACCTCCCCCATCTGCTGTAAAACTGTAACACTTCAAGAATGAAAAAGGCTATCCCACCGAGGCAAGATAAGATGGCTTACTGTCTCAAGGTACATTGCTGGTGTGAATGTTTCTTCCTTATTTCTGTAGTTTTCCAAATGCCAGTTCTGCACAATCAAATCTCTGTTAACATGAGCCCATGAAATTTTTTGCATGCCAAAAACAATAGATACAATACTGTTTGCAGTCTGAAGGGGGAAATGAAAAAAAAGAGAGTTATCAGCATTTAAATATTTATAGCCACCAGGTTTCTGGTGGAAGTAAAAATACAAGAAGTCCTCGACATATGACTACAATTGAGCCCAAAAATTCTGTTGCTAAGCAAGACATTTTGTTAAGCAAGATTTGTCCCATTTTACAACTTTTTGCCACAGGTATTAAGTGAATCACTGCAGTTGTTAAGTTAGTAACACAGCTGTAAAGCGATTCTGGCTTTCCCATTGACTTTGCTTGTCAGAAGGTCGCATATGGTGATCACGTGACCCCAGGGCACTGCAGCTGTCATAAAAACATGCCAAGCATCCAAATTTTGATCACATGACCGTGGAGATGTTGCAATGGTCATAAATGTGAAAATCACTTCCCTGAGCCACTTTTTTTTACTGCCATTGCAACTTCGAAGTCATTAAAGGAAAGATTGTAAGTCAACGACTACCTGTATTTTTTTTCCTAATCTTACTAGAGAACATGGAATCGCTACAGAACATAGGTAGGTACAAAATTCTTGGAACACCATACATTTATTTGGATTTTTAAAAAATATAAAGCAAAGACAGGATGGGTATTAATCTTCAAGGCATATGAATCCTAAAGATGGTCATCAATCATAAACTCAGGTGGTTGAGTTTCCATGCATTAAAATCAAGTGTATATTTATGTTGTGGCCAGCCACCGGCCTGCAGAGCAAGGACAGCAAAAAGGTTGGGAAGGAACATGGGCCAATCCTGGAGTCTGGGGAAGGCTCGGACGAGGGCTCTGCATTGGAGGCAGAGAGTGGGCCACGGCCATCTGGGAGTTATGTGCTGCCTCCAGAGCCTCCAGAGTCGGACATCAGCAAGGCAGGGGAACAGACTCTCCCTGTTCCCAGTGCGTGCATGCGCAGAGCTGCCAGAAGGCAAGAACAGTTAAGACAGAAGGCACGACTCAGGAGTAAAGCTTGAAGGTGATTGGCCACTCCCATAGGACATAAAGGAGGAGCAAAGGCGTATGAGCCTTTGCAGGAAGCAACTTGGTTCGTGCTGGTCAGTTTACCTTCTGAAGTTCAGTTTGGACTATTTGCTCTGTGTGGTCTTGCCAAGTTAATTGCCAATTAAGTCTTTGGCAGCGTTTCAAGGAAGATAAAGGTGGGTGCTTATCAGCCTTATCCCGAAAACCTTTGGCAGCCTACTGTAGGACTCTTTACAACTATTTGGGACGCATTGCAGACTGTGAATGTGTTCATTTGTTATTTAAGGCTGTGTACTCACCACTGTGAATTACAGAGCTTTTCTTATCTTGCCCAACCCCATCTCAGTTACCAACCTACCTCAAAATGCAAAATAATTCACAAGTGATTTTTGTAACAATCAAGTCTCCACTGTTCTCTCCCATGTAAATAAATCACACTACTATAAAGTTTAATATTCAATTATTAAACTTTGGAAAGGCAGCTACATTGAAAGAGCAGCTCTCAATTACACAAAGATAAACTCTACATTAAGATGTAGAGGAAAACACCCAGACCTGCTGAAAATCGTACCTTTAACCTTTCTCTTTTAATTGAAGGACTGATGCATTTCCTGGCAGACATAGGATTGCATGTTTTTTTCTCTTCTTTTTCTAGAGGGTTGAGAATAAAGTTGCATACTTTAACCGCTGTTTTATACCGAAAAGAAGGCACTTGCAGTAAACTTTGTAATTCCTGAAATGGCCCATGATTGTTTCTATACTCCAATACATTATGATACTTTTTCCCTTGCAATAGTTTAACTGCAGAAAGTTCTTCTTCGGATGCTGAATTGAGGAACTGCAAAATAGCAGATTGCTGTTCAGAAGAAAACAAGTTGTCTATTGCATCTTTTGCTTCAGTTCCTGATGGAGAAATCTGTTTCCTGGCACATGTAGATTTCTTAGAATACCAAAGACCTTGAGACGAAGGAAGCAGAACCTGAAGGAAGCATCTCCTTCCTGAAAATTAAGGGTAGATTTCAATCATTCCACTAGCATCAGTAACATTAGTTCAAGCATTTACTGATGAAGCCAGGTTCCAAGTTAGAGCCAATAGAAATGCAAAGACACTTTTCTCAGTTTAGATGTGAATTCTTCAAAGTATTACTCACATATTCTAAAGATTCTACCAAAAGCCCATGCAAAGCCCAGCCTGCCCTATACTCAAACACTTCAAAATGCATGCAATAATAAAAGTGAACAGTGTAAGCGATCTGGATGATTTTGGGGAAACGTTTATCCATCATTACTGAACCTATGAAGGAACCAGATTTTTACAAGCCCCTAGCTTCTTCACAGCAGAGTGAACGTACCAGACAAAACTGTACTCAAGCAATTTGCTCCATTCTCACTGCTAAATTTTAAAAAATCCTGACCTACTGCCTAACATCTGGTTGGAGATAGTCCATGAAGATATGCTGCCAATATAACCGCAGGCCCCACCAACTACATGAATAGAATAGGAATAGAAGGGTAGGGTAGGTAGAGTAGAATAGAATAGAGTAGCATAGAATAGAATATGTGGAGTGGAGTGGAATAGAACAGAATAGAATAGGTTTATTGTCACTTTGAATGTACACTATTCGGCATATGCTGAACACAGCTCTCAAAGGGTTGCCACCTCCAGTATACGCTACATAATATAACAAAATAAATATGAATTTTTTGCCTTCCTTTAACATCAGAGTATTATTTTGGTTCCACCACAAAACCGCGGTAGACTAAAGCGCATGTGACTAAAGCGCGGTGACAAAACCGCACCGTCAAAACCGTGCGACAACAGCGCGCCGACAACAGCGCGCCGACAGAAGCGCGCTGTAACATAACCCTAAAAATAACCCTAAACCTAACCCTAAACCTAACGCTAAACCTACCCTAAACCTACCCTAAACCTAACCCTAACCCTAACCCTAACCCTAACCCTAACCCTAACCCTAAACCTTACCTTAAGTTAAATCGTGCTTCTGTCGGCGCGCTGTTGTCGGCACGCTGTTGTCGGCGCACTGTTGTCGGCGCGCTTTTGACATCGCGGTTTTAGCGCCGCGGTGTTGTCGGTGCGCTTTTGACGTTCGCGGTTATGTCGTGCCACGATTATTTTTATCCCACCTTTATTCAAATAACTCAAGGCAGCAAACATACCTAATACTCTTATTTTTTCCCCACCACAACCACCCTGTGAAGCGAGTAGGGTTGAGAGATAAAACCGGCCCACGGTCACCCACCAGGGCTTTTATGCCTAAGGAGACCAGAGCTCCACTTTCTAGCTTGGTGCCTCAACCAGTGCTAGACCAAATCTGTTGACCGAGTTTTCTTCAAACGTGTCCTCCAGTTGTGATGGATTACAAAAGGCCCCACACGGTAAATTGGGAAAAACAAAACACCTTATCGACCTGGAAGCAATCTTCATTTGCTTCCTGGGATCGCTGTATATTTTACAATTAACAGGGACAGGCACTAATCCCGTATGCAAATGCGTGACCGGTGTCACCACCCCTCTTGTCCATCTAACCAACATTACTTAGAATTCCCGGGCAGCAGCAAAGGACAAAATGTTATTTTTTTTCTGATCGCTCAAGCTTGGCGACACCCGCTTTCCCGCTTTCAAAAGCTAGCCGGCCCTCTGCAAAACTCCCCTGTCCCTCCGCCAGCAACGCCTGCAAAAGCGGCCGCTCGGAGGGCAGGCGCTTCCTCAATGCCGCATCCTTACCGCCACAGAAGAGTCCGGGCAGGCGCTTCAGACTCATCCTCGCCTTCTTCTGTTTGCCCGGTGCCCCAAAAGCAAAGGACCGGCTGCTCTGAAAGCTCACGTGGAGAGTTCCGGCCCCAGCGGGAAAAGGCTCCTCTGTGCGCCCGGAAGTTTCGCAATCTCTGTGTATGTTTGTGTGTTTGTGTGTGTGTCAGATTGTATGAGGAAGGGGATATACAAATCCCTCGAAAGGGGGGCTTCGCAGCAAGGACTCTGCGGAAAGCAACCCTTCCCTCCCCCACCCCGTCCCCCAGTCGTCAAATCGCTGGAAAACAGGGAGGCGAGACGGCCAGGGGTGTGCCCGAAGTAACTTGAGAAGCCTGGCTAAAGTCACGGCTCCTTGGACAATGTAACAAGAGGATGTGTTGTTCTTTAAAAAAAAATTGAAACATTTTGTATTGTTTTATATCATACATTTCCTTTCTATGTTGAGCAGTGTGCTGTCTAGGTGTCCAAGGTGTTAACATACAAGCATACAAACATCGTCATTATGATCATTTTTGAGGAGCAAAACTATGTTAATGTGGCACTACAGGCATATTTATAGCTATGTTCCAAATGCCTTTGTGTTTTGAGTGGGTTTTTTGGGGGGGGGATTTCTCCTTGTTCTACCCCACCTCTTAAGTGAAATAGAGTGGATGTTGTCATACTAAAATAATAGGAAACCATCGTTTGTCCCCTGGGAAGGAGTCACATTTTCCCTAAACGCAGCAGTAAAAAATGAAATGTCTTGATAAACAGCTGCTGCTGGAAAATCAATTATTTTTTTCCATGTGCTACCCTTTTAGTTGCATTTATAAATATTCCAATATGAACAATAGGAAAGTAAATTATTGGCATTCAGGTAGACCTCGACTTACAATCACAATTGAGCCCAAATTTTCTGTTGAATTTGCGTACTTGACAAATGCTTTTCTTACTGTAAAGTTTCAAGCCTGAGGTACAAATGTCCTCTTCTATCAGTATTTACAGTACTTAAGAAACTGCAGTTCTAATTCTGCCTTAGGGGTGACCTGACTAGTCACTTTCCCTCAGCCCTAAAAAGGAGGCATTGACAAACCACTTAGAAATTTTTTTCCAAGAGGCAACTGGACTTTCCGGTTTTTCCTTTCTTTGAAGACATTTCATAGAAGCTCTAAAGCTTCTTGGATGAGAAGCGAAATGGCTTAAAAGAAAGAAAAACTAGAAAATCCAATTGCGTTTTGGAAAAACCACCTTTGGGACTTGCCAGGAAAACCTCAGGGATCAAACCAGGTAGTTGCCAGAAGTCAAAAACTGGCCAGAAGGCATGCAGGTATGCATGCATGGAAGGTCCTTGTCTTCCATCTCAGCGACAACGAAGAATAACACGATCCGTGTCGTTTCGGTTCTGTGTGAAGTCAGCCGGGGTGAGTTCCGCCTAAGGCGCCGGTTTTTGTTTTGTTTCTCGCACCGCTCCGCCCTCCCAGGGAAAGCGGCCCAGCGGGCGTGGGCAGCGCAGGGTGGGAAGAAACTCCGGGGCCCCGGGGCGCCGTCGGCGAAGGATCTAACCATGGCTTCTGCTGTCCAGGGGTCGATGCCCGTGTGGCTGGCGACGGATGACCTGCAGTGCTCCATCTGCCTGGATCTGCTCAGCAACCCGGCCACGGTGCAATGCGGCCACAGCTTCTGCCTGGACTGCATCCGAAAATGGGTCGCAAAGGGCCAGCCGGAATGTCCCAACTGCAAGCGTCGGGTGCCCAACAAGTTGCCCGAGCGCACCGTCTTGCTGAACTTGATCCTGGAAAGATATAACTGCCTAGCCTCCAACGACCCACTTCCCACAGAAAACTCGCGCCTGGCGGAGCCGGGCTTCCCAGACAGGGCGAGAGGCAAGCGGGACGCCTCCCTTCCCAGGCGCGGTTTCCAGGTGAGAAGGAATGGCCTCTTGGCGTGTCTAAGGTCGGGGTCTAGCCGTGATTCTTCAGGGGGTTGACCAGCTGGCTTTCGGTCCTGTCAGGGTTATTGTGAGTTTCTAGACAAGCCAGTCTCTCCCTTCTATCTGCACTATGAAATGCAGATTTAGATTGGTTGGGAAACAATTATTGTCAGGAAATTTCTCCTCACTTCTAAGTTGCTTCTCTCCTTGGTTAGTTTCCACCCATTGCTTCTTGTTCTACCCTCAGGTGCTTTGGAGAATAGCTTGACTCCCTCTTCTTTGTGGCAACCTCTGAGATATTGGAACACTGCTATCCTGTCACCCCAGTCCTTCTTTTCATTAAACTAGACATACCTAGTTCCTTATATGTATAAGTATACACATATGCACTCTAAGGAAACAGCTTGATTGGATGGACATTTTTGGATAAAGGAAGGGTTACTCCTAGGATTAACCTCATTTTGTTGCATTAGCCAGCATGAGCCTTGGAGCCTTAGTATTGTCTAACTCTAAACTCTAAAGCTTAAGCCTAAATCTAAGTAGCCTTCCCTAGCCTTTATCTTTCAGGATGGAAATCTGCTTCCACCCTCTCTAGCTATCTTTCTTCTGGAAAGAGTCAGTTTGTGGCTCTTTGGGTGTGACCTAGAGGCAAACTCCCCAGGACTGCTCTGGATATCCCATTCAGGGCTTAAATTTGAACCTGGGATCTTCTGCGTGGATAACCCCTGAAGTATGTTTGAAAGCCTTCTTCCTTGGTAAACAAATAATCAAAAAACAAATAACTGGTTTCTCCCATCTATCTTCTGTTCTTGAACCAGCTACTTGTTTCCAACTTTTTTTCAATTGTTTATGTCTTCTTTCATGGCTTTGAAGTATCAACTGTCAAAAATTGATGTTGGCCCTTTTAAAGAGACTTATTTGTGATGCAATAAAGTACTTAGCTTTGAAGGAGTCAAACACTTTAGCTGGATATATGTGTGAAAATTGTGCAGTGTGCCCTGTTTCCTTAAAAGTTATCTTTATACAACTTTCTGGGTCCTTATATTTAAGGACCCAGAATCAGCATTTTTGCCATAAGTCTTTACATTCTGCAACATTAATGCGACCATTTCTGCAGTGTTTGTACTATAATAGAAGGCAAATTATTTTTATGAGACAGTGGATCAACACCTGATCTGTTATAATCAAGGATTAGTGACAGAGGGTCAGTGGCAAAAAGCCCTGATGTGTGGAGTAGGTGTGATAAACCGTTTCTCACTGTGTCAGGGCTGTGGGAATGTAAATGAGATAGTTAAGCCCTGCCAAAAAAGCAAAGGATTTTTCAGGCTGAGTTCCGCTGTCTGATTGCAATTGATCCACTCTGAATTTTCCAATTAGAGACATTTTAGGATTAGGTATATCCATCTGCAGCATGGTGAATGTGGATACCTACATTGACCAGCTGTTGGCTGAAATGCTAACACAGGAGCCACTCCAGTGATGTTCACAGCATCTTCAATGGATAATTAGAACTGCAGAAAAAAACAATTGCTACCAACTTGCCTTCCATTGAGGACCTGTATACTGCATGAGTCAAAAAGCGGGTTGTGAAAATAACTACAGACCTCTCACATCCTGGACATAAATTGTTTCAACTTCTACCCTCAAAACAACGCTTTAAGGCACTGCACACCAGAACAACTAGACACAAAGACAGTTTTTCCCCAAATGCCACACTCTGCTAAACAACTAATTCCCACGACACTGACAATAATTTACTAAGAATGTATTACTATTATTCTTCTCTTCCTTCCTAGTATCTATCTCTCCCCACTTATGACTGTAACCATATTGCTTGTATCTTTCAATTTATATTGTTTTTATTGTTTCCTAGTACGATTTGATAGCTTATTAGTAACCTTGACTATCACTAAGTGTTGTACCTTATGATTCTTGATGAATGTGTTCTATTTTTCTTTATGTACACTGAGAGCATATGCACCAAAGGCAAATTCCTTGTGTGTCTAATCATACTTGGCCAATAAATAATTCTATTCTGTTCTGTTCTATTCTATTCTATTCTTGGATAAGCCCCCATTCCAGGAACAATCAAGCTACTGCTTGTGAGGAAATACTGGCCTTCTGCTCCTCCACATATGAAGAAGGTGTTTGACCCACAATCCCCCCTCCAAAACATTCTGAACTACCAAGGACTATTGGAGGGAGATCGTGGATCTGTTCAATCTAGAACAAAAAAAAGAAGAAGACAGGCAAGCTTGTCTTCAAGCATATGCAATGGGTAACAGAGAACTACCTGTGGGGTTGGCAAATGGATGTCTATCAAGGTCACCCCCTAAGTGTATTGTAGACTCAACAATAGTTAGTTGGCTTGGAGGGTAGATCTGGAGACCCCAGATCTACCAGAAATTAACAGAAGAAATTCAGGCTCCCAGAGGAGCTGACACTAAAAGTTGCCCTCCTGAAAAACAGCCCTGATGGCACTAAGGAATTATCCAGATCCTGACCTTCATCGCAAGAGGGAGGGCTGTCCTGCAGAGCAGTGTAATCAATGTGGCACTAAACAAGGCATCCCCTTGTTTATTCAGGAGATGCTTGAGAAATTGACCCAGAGAGCCTCGGGCTAGTTGAAAGAGTGCAAACACTCTGGCTGGACATTGCCCAGTATTTATATGTGTTTCTCTTTCTGTTACTAATTTGTTCCCTTTGGCATTTCTTGCACTGCTTTTTCTGCATTTCCTGAAAGAGTGTTCATTAAAAGAAGAGAGACAGTTGTGAGCCGACTAGTTTCACTTTTTCAAAAGCAACATACAAAGAGGCAGAGTTGCCAGCTGATCTACTTGCTCTTGGCTGATCTCAGAAAATTCAGCAGGGGCTGGGCCTAGTTAGTAAATGGATAGAAAACTGTCGCAACAGACTGGGAGTTGAAACCATTTCTGGAAGAAGAGTATGCCCAGAAACTACATAGATGTGATTGTGAAGTCAAATGTGAGCTGAGTTTGAATCAAACTTGGAGTTTGATCCAAAAAGTACTACTTACTGGTACTTTTAAGCAGTAATGGGAATGATGGATTGTGAGAGGAGTTGGTTTAGCTCTCAAACTGTTGAAGCACTTTGTTGGAATTGTAAAGGGAAAAAATTAAATGTTGAAAACATTCAGATTTCTGTGTAGAGGTCTTTCATCAGCAACGGTCCCTTTTCTGATTTTAGGATTATATGTTTCAAACCAGAAGCTCTATTTCAGAAGCCTTCAGTTTTATGAAAAAGTGCATTTGTGATCAAGAGAAAATAGTGCTAAGGATCATTGAAGAAGAATGGAATGTGGCTGAACAAATATCAGACAAGCAGATCAATGGAAAAAATCCCATTTTGGATTTGCAGAATACATCTGAAGAAATGATGATGGTAAATCATTGCATTAATGGTACCATAAAGATCTATTTTATTTATTAATGTATCCTCTTTATATGACCACTCATCTTACAAAACTGTAAACATATTTTAAACACTGAGAGTCCTAGAACTACGGTATTTCTGAACAAATGAGTAGGAGTGAGGTGCTAATGTGCTTTGGGGGACCTTCCATTGCAGAATAGGTTGATTTTTAGTTATTAAATTTGATGGTCCTAAAAATATAATTTGGAAGGCATTTTGCTTGCTATTAATGGAGAGACATATGATTTAAACAACAGATACCTGTATGTATAGAAGTATGTAGTTATACTACAGAATTGGGTTGAGTCCTCAGTATAGTATTCTAGCGGTCTTTTTTCCCTCCAGGCTTACCCAGAGTTCTGAATATTCTGTACTATAGGTCACAGGCTGTTACCAATGCTACTTCTCCTTTTTTCCCCCTCAGACTTCGGACTATATGCAACAAATATAGTATTAAAATTTCCTTTTCTCCATGCTGCAAGTATTGACTTATGGGAATTCAGGCAGCCCCAATTGCTGTCATTAGGTGAATCCCATTTGGTCATTAGGTCATGTGATCACATTTTTTACCTCCTACTGGCTTCCCTGTTGACTTGTTAGAAGCCAGCAATGAAGGTTACAAATGACAATTGGGTGATTGAAGGACGCTGCAACCTCATAATTGCGAGCCAAGGCCCAAATTGCGATCATGTATGATGGTACGTATCTGAGAATGATCTTGGGAGATTTGTACTATCAAAATTCAAGGATGATGTCAGCCTTCCCAGATAGATCAGATGAGGAAGCATGATCAGCTGATCTAATTCTACTTTATTCTGAGGCTACTTTAGCAGACATTTTTAGGGGTAACTCCGTAATAAAGCACACAGAAGGCTAGAAACCAAGAAAAGCTGAGTTTGGGGTTCAACACTGACTGGGTGACTTGGGTCAGTCACTCTCTCTCAGCAATGTTAGATTCTGGTGACAAGCCAGTCGGTCGGTTCCTGTCTCAACACTTGGTCCAAAAAAATAAAAACAAAAAACAAACCAGCAGAAGGCTTGCAGGAAAAAAAAAAGTTCTGTTATTCAGATTCTAATTACAGAATTGAGAGAAATGCTTACTGAAATCTTGCTGGTGCCTTGTTTAATTCTTGATTTATTTTTTAATTGTTAGAAAATGTCATCAGGACAAGAAGATTATATTGGCGATCCCATTCAGAAGATCAGCAATATTGCCAATGCTGTTGAAGAGTTAAGGAGACAACTGGAAGCAGCAATTTTGAGGAATTTCCCAGCGCAGCCATCTCAGAGTTGGTGGAATTTTCATTCCCCTCTTACATTAAGAGTACACATGTGCTGACTTATTACAAAGCTTTGAATATCACTAGGGCAGGGGTCAGCAATCCACGGCTCTGAAGCTGCATATGGCTTTTTCATCCCTGTTACTCAAAATATGCATCACAACCACCAATATGTGACACCCGCCGGCATTCAATTTATTGTCCTTTATGACCCCCGGTAGGCCAACCATGGATAAATCCAAGAAAAGAAAAGTTTCAGAAGAAAACAGAATGTTTAATTCAACGACATATGCTAGTTTTGCTCAGGAAATAGTCAAGCACGGGAAGGGTTTTGTGGTTCCCAGTGTTTTCTTTTCTGTGGGAAATGGGTCCAAATGACAAAGAGTGTTTAAGGTTGCCAACCCCTGCACTAGGGAAATAAAACCACTATGGTCTGGCATAGTTATTCTAATCTGATGCTAAACATGAGAAAGATGGCGTGGTTGGATCAGATCTTACTATGACTGGTGTTCTGTAGCTACCAAATTCTTCTGGGCAGTGAATACTTAGGGTCTGATGGAAATAAAATCATAGGGCTGGAAGGGGCCCGTTGAGGTCTTCTAATCTAACCCCCTGCCCAAGGCAGATGTCCTTATATATTGTTCTTTGTAAGTCTTTGAACATGCCACTGTTTTTGCTTTTGGTTATTGAATCTTATTTTGTTCTTCCATCTGATCTTTTATATCCATGGTTATTACCTTTTAACAGACCTCACCCATCAGCATCCCTACAGTGTGTTTTTTGTTTGTTGTCTGGCAGGCATTTTTTCTAGCTTTGTCAGTATGTTAAACGCACTGGCAATGTGGACATGGAATCTCTTTGATGGAGTTTTGCTTCTCTTTACTGTCAAGTTGATTATTACTGTAGATGTCTATGGAGATTCTCAGTTCTCCAGGTCATGGTTGTCGCAAAGGTGGTTTTTTCAAGAGGCAACTGGACTTTCTGGTTTTTCTTTGAAGACGTTTCACTTCTCATCCAAGAAGCTTCTTCAACTCTGACTGGATGTTGGGGAAAGGAAGGATTTATACTCCTTTCAGACAGCTGATCATTTGCATTCTTTTAGAGAGTTGTTAAGGTTGGAAATATCTTCAGAGAAAAACTGAAAGTCCAGTTGCCTCTTGAAAATGCACCTTTGGAACATTATTACTATAGGTACTAGAAACTTTATAAATAAAAGACTTTGCTGTTTAGCAATGAATAGTACCTTCTATTATGATACGCAGGCTTAAAAAAAACTCTTCTGTAATATTTCAAAGAAATATATCCTATAGCAAAAATGTATTTAAATTTCAATTGGTCAGTGAGAGGTCAGCACAGGTTTGATCCAACTGCCAGCTGTAGACTTTATACTCAGCATATGGAGGTCCTGGCCTATATACTGTACTCAGTTTGGGGGATTCCAGTGAGACAAATCATCATTGCATGATACCTTCTTTTTCGCTGAATGCTTTTCAATATCTTATCCTTGCAACAGGAATTAGCAGCTGCCAAGTGTAGACGTGAATTTGTCTTCTTAAGCAATAGTAGCCCTATCTCCAAAATTCTTTGTTTAGGTAGAATAAATGGCTGTGGGTGCTATTGAATCACAAATCCCCTCATTCCTTGCCATTGGCTGTGGATAATGGGTGTTCTTCTTATGCAACCTATGGACAGTCATTAGCTCCCTCATTCAGTTTGAATTGAAAATGTATGGGTGGTCCCATTTCCTGTCAAAATGGCCTTCCTCTGAAATGAAGTGCTGATCAAAGTGATATGGGAACCTCCTAAAATGGATCAGGGAGATCTTCTTAAGCTGAGGTTGAAGCTGAAACATAATAGCAATAGCACTTAGACTTATATACCGCTTCACAGTGTTTTAACAGCCCTCTCTAAGCGGCTTACAGAGTCAGCATATTGCCCCCAACAATCTGGGTCCTCATTTTACCAACCTGGGAAGGATGGAAGGCTGAGTCAACCTTGAGCCTGGTGAGATTCGAACTGCCAAATTGCAGGCAGTTGACAGTCAGCAGAAATAGCCTGCAGTTCTGCACTCTAACCACTGCACCACTTAAAGCAGCTATGTATTCTGCCATGCCAATTTCTAGTCTCGGTGTCTAACAGCCAGGATTTCTTTTTTATTGTGTAGAGTCTTCTCCAGGAACCAGCAACAATAGTGAAGCTGCAGCTGATGGAGCAGAAGAAATGTTCCTTTCCATTGATTCCTGTAGGTAGTTTATTAACTTTAATTGATTTTTGGGGAGATCATAATCATTATTCCACTAGGGAATCATTTTCCACATTCTGCTGCTTATCCATGTTATTCTGATGTTGTTACATTCCTAGTTTGATTGAACAAAACAAAAACTCTTGCTAGCTCTTTTTTTAAAAGTACAAATTGTTACAGATTAAAGTACAACTTTGCATAGTTTTGCACATTAATTACCCAAATCACAATTACAGGAATAATATGGGATTAATATGCAGGAATCAATATGCTTGGCATAAGTATTGTTGTGGAGTAAAAATAATAAGAGTATTCTTAATCACATTTGTCTGGTCATCTTCGGATTGTTACATGGTTTATATGAGGAGAAATATTGTGAGTACTCGTGGCTGGCCTGGCAGCATCGTACTTATACTGATATGGCTCTTACTTTATCTATTTGACTGGCTCTGTCACTTATCACTCTAAACCAGGGGTGTCAAACTTGGGGCCCATGGATGCAACATGTGCTGACCACATTTACCTCTCGTTTAGCGAAGGGGAAAAAAGTTGCGATACATCATATGATGACGCATCATCGCGGGTTTGACACCTCTGCTCTAAACAATCCTTGGAGATTTATCCAGTTGTGATATCCTGCAACCCATCACTGGGTTCCCAGGTTGGGACCTGCACAACTGGCCTCCCAATTGGCCTGGATGAAAAAAACATCATTTAGATCAGTGATGTCAAACCTATGACACTGGTGTCACAGGTGACACGCCATGTCATTTATGGTGACAAGTCAGGCCTCTAGTCTAGACCAGGAGTGAAATCCTCCCGGTTCGGCAGAACTGGTAGGGACCATTGTCATTGGTTCTGTGAACCGGTAGTAAAAAAATAAAGCTTCTGAGGATCACATGGCTCAGCTGTGAGCCATGTGATCCTCGGAAGCTTTTTCCCTTGGTTTTTAAAGCATTTTTCTTCCTGCCTATTCACCTGAACTGGCAGGAAAAAAAAGTAAGAAAAAGTTGGCCATGCCCACCCACTCACATAATCCCCTCCACCAAGCTATGTCCACAGAACCGGTGACAAAAAAAATTAGATTTCACCCCTGGTCTAGACCCTCTGAAAGTTGCACTAGAAGATCTTAGTCTTGCACAGCCTGAGGCATCTGAAAATTGCACAATCATTTTCACAAACTTTTCTGGGGGTCCAGAAAATGCATGCCTTCCAGAGAGTCTAGAGAAGAGAGTCCAGAAGAGAGGAGGTCCATAGAGGCCTCTTTTGCCTGAATGGATGGATGGATGGATGGATGATGGATGGTGTCTATCTGTCTGTCTGTCTGTGTGACATGCCGACAGAATCAAGGTAAGCATTTTCTGAATTTTTGGATACATCAGATCCAAAAGGTTCATCAACACTGATCTAGATTATTCCTGCTCATGAAAAGTAAAAAAAAAGGGTTTGTTTATTTTTTAATTTTCTAAGGCTGCCTATGGGATCCATGTGATATACCGACTACTGTTCTTGGAAATTAAAATGATAGTAGAGATGGGCACTTAGCAGGATGCCAGTTTCTCATTTAATTTTACTGTATTTTTCAGATTATAAGATTATAAATTTTGGAAAAAACGGGCCAAAATAAGCCTCAAAAAAGGGCTGAAGAAAACCTCAAAAATAGGCCGAAAAAAGCACTAAAAACAGGCTGAAAAAAGGCCCAAAAACATTTTGCCCCACCGGGTGGGTGGGGTTTTGGCAATATTCAGTCTATAACAAGCACCGAAATTTTCACCCCCTTTTGGGAGACAAAAAGTGTGTCTTATAGTGCAGAAAATATAATTAAAATAGTAAATATGCAGGGGGTGGAGATAATTCTCTCCTATGCCAAGGTCAATGACCCCAGGTAGGATGTTGTCTATCTCTATTTAAGAATATGAGTTGCAAAATATTGCAAACAAATTTGAATAATTTTTACAGTCCCAAGGAATGATTCCGTGCAGGAAGCAAGCAGCTCTTCATCAGCAGCGCCATCTCCTAGTGACAGAGAATTGCCGATGATTTCAAGTAGTTTTTCTCAGTGTAAGTATGTACATTGCTGCACATACAAGAGAGTGATATTGAGATCTGTAGATGAAACATACAAACTTTCCCTTTCAAAAATAATTTGAAAAGCAGCTGTTGAATTGGTATTTCAAACTTTTTTTTTTCTGGAACAGATCATTTATATTCCATTTAAGAGTGCTTTCTTAAATTTTATTTTGCTTTCTTTAGAAGTAACACTATATAGTGTTTATTAAATAAATTGACTAGTGTTAATAAAACAAAATGAGGTTAGTTTTCAGGGGTCTTGGGCAATAATTTATTTGGTTATGTAGCACATGGCAGTAGCAGGTTTTTCAGAATTGTGTGGACTTTTATAGCCATTATTTTTTCTGTGCTGGAGAAGTATCAGGTGGGTATCCTGAGAATGTACCCTTTTCTAATCTAGAATCATTCCCAGAACTATCATCCTATAGGAGTGGTGCTTAACCTTCTTCCCATTGCGTGCCAAAAGTGGGGGGAACCCACACCCATAATTCTATGCACATGATCCCCCGCGTGCATGCGTGCGACCCCCATCCTTCCCCACTTTTGGTGCATGATATACCTGTTTTTCACCTTCCCCAGGCTCCAGAGGTTTTCCAGGAGCCTGGGTAGGGCGAAAATGGCCTCCCGCGCCCCTCCCCGGAGGCCTTCTGAGGCTTTAGGAGGCTTCCCTGAACCCTCCAGAGGTAAAAAAAACAGCTCTATTGGGCAAACCAGAAGTCTGTTCCCAAACTTCCAGGTTGCCTCTGGAGGGAGAAAAACAGCCCAATGTGCAAACCAGAAGTCCATTCCTGAAAAACGTCCGAAAATAAAGGCTGAAGTCAACTGGCCAGCACACGCGCTGGAGCTGACAGGGATACTCATCACGTCCTAACAAATGGCTACACGTGCCCCCTGTGGCACACGTACCATAGGTTCACCATCACGGCCCTATAGACTTGGACAAATGTATTGGTTCACCTCCACTTTTTCCCATGAAACCGATGCCGGTAAATGGCATCCCTTATCCATTAGCCCATAGTCCATGGCAGTATTTCTCACCCTTAACAACTTCAAGATATGTGACCTTCAACTTCCAGAATTCTGCAACCAGCATGAGTTGAAGTCTGTGTATGTTAAACCCTGGTCTGCAGAGCAGGTACTTTGCTATATGACTTCGCATAGTCTTCTAAATTATAAAACAAATGAAAATGGTAGACAACTAACAGCACCGTTAACCCAGCCATGTATCCAGTATTTTATTCCTTATTGATTCTCATTCTACTTATTTATTTTATGTTACTGAAAACAAAACCACAGGATTCCGACTAACACTGTTTCTTTTAATGCACTGACACAAATGGATGCTTTGTCTGCTGCATCCTTTAATGAGCCTAATTGTAATCCAAAAGCATATCTGTCCGCTGCCTCATCAGATCAAAAAGGAAAACTTAAACCTTAATGAATTACCAAAGATGACCTGGGCCCGTGATGGCGAACCTATGGTATACGTGCCACAGGTGGCACACAGAGCCCTCTGTGGGCACGTGTGCTAACCAGCTGATGTTTGGGTTTCCAGCACATGCATGTGTGTCGGCCAGGTGGTCTCCGCGAGCGCTGGAGCACCAGAAAACAGTCCAAAAACAGGCTGTTTTTTGGGTCTGTCTTCAGGCATTTTTCGGACCATTTTTCAGGCCAAGTGCTGGATTGCAGGTAGAGAAGATGGACTGTGGACTCTGAACTGTGAACAGATTTCCTTCATTTAAGGCTCCTAGAGATCTATATGTTTTTAATTTTACTTTACTTAGGGATGTCCAGCGTTACATTTGATGATGAAACAGTTGGTTGCAGCCTTGAGATCACAGGCAATAAAAGGAAAGTGAGAGTGTCTCGTAGTCGCAAACAATATGAACGCTCCCCGAAGAGATTTTGCAACGGTCAAGTGCTGGGCTCTCCGGGTTTCTCTGAAGGCCGCCATTACTGGGAAGTCAACAGCAAGGGATCTTCTGTATGGGCCATTGGTGTTGCCAGTGGGGACATTGGCACAAAGGACCGACTAGGAAGAAATGAATTATCCTGGTGCCTAGAATTCAATAAACATACCTCGGCATGGCACAACAGTCAACAAACCAAAATTGATGAAAATAGGCCTTTGCGGGTTGGAGTTTTCCTTGACTTTCCAACAAAAACATTGTCTTTTTATTCTCTCACTGATAAAGAAACATGTTTACACAAGTTTGAAATCAACGCAGCAAATCCAGTTTACCCTGCTTTTTGGATTGCTAGCTTGAATATTGGTGAGAGTTTAACTATAAATGATGTTAATAGGCATTAATTTTACGCCACAATTGTATAGTGTCTTAATAAGCATTTGCCCTCTAAAGACTCTTTTAAGATTCTGATGTTTTGCTGCTTGAATTATGAAGTGCTTCATCTTTTCTGGCTTTCGGAATGGAAATGAGTCTTACACAGGGTGAGCATGTTGGAAGCTTGCACTCTCATTGGACGGAGGTTAGAAGGTGCACAGTTTCAAAAGAAAGTTTGGGTTCGGGGTGCATAAATACAGTCTGTCAACTACCATGATCCCTGCATAGCCAGTTGCAGATTGCCCTTCACACACAATACTTCGTTCAGCATCCATTCAAAGTTATGGCACTGCTGAGCAGAGGATTTACGACTGGTGCTCAAAGTTATGACCATAGCAGCACCCCTATGGTCATGTGATCATGATCTGGGCACTTAGCAATCCATTTGAGCTAATGACCAACTTGCCAACTATCCCGTGTTCATGTGTTTGCTATATGGAACGTTCCCTGCCAGCTTCCCCACAAAGTCAATGAGGAAACCAGCAGGGTTTGCTAGAAGTCATTGGTGCAAGTCTCCCCATCCATGCTTCCTCTCCACCCCGTCTGCGCTTGTGCCATTAGGGCCACTTGCACATCTCCCATGAACCCTTCCTGACCTACGTTCCACCTCTATGCACTCTTTGATCCACACGGCACTTCTTGCACATCCATTCCAAGCTGTGTTGCACCCTTGTGCATCCTTTCCAACCCATGTCGCACCACTATGTAGCCTTCCCAACCTACGCCACAACTTGCACACCTTTCCTGACTGACACTGCACTCCATATCCTTTCTGACCTTCATGACCATGTACACTCCCCGATCTACCTGCCTCTTGTGTACCTACCCATCCTATATTGCACCCCATCCATCCTCCCTCGCCCACCTTGCACCTTTGGCACACTCTGTACATCCTTCTCGAGTCATGCTGCAAGCCCATGCATCCTATCAGACAAGCACCCTTGCATTCTTCCCAACCAACATCACACCTCCATGAACTTTCCCCATAATGCCTCATACATCCCTGCTCACCTGGCCCTCACTATACTCCTGTATGCTCTTATATAGTATCCTGTGTCCCCACAGACCTTTTCCAAGCTGGCATGCCTCCACGCACCCTCTCCAACCTGCACAGCACCTCTCACATGCTCTCTCCCTCATCCAGAAAAAAACACTTATTTGCTGGTCTGAGACTTAGAACCTCCTGCTGGATTCCCTACTGACTTTGGTTGTAGGAAGCCAGCAAGAAGTTGCCTCGCCTCACAATCGTGGGGTACAGTTAACAAAAGCAACCAGGATTACAGGGATACAGTTGCCTTTTTGACTGCATTGCTTAGTGCTGAAAATTCAGATCCCAATTGTTATTATAAGTTGAGGACTACCTATCGCACATTCAAATGACTTTATCCTAGTACTAGTATCATGGTTGACAATGGGACATACTGGAACTTGGTGGTAAACACTTAGTGGTAAACAGTTATCTATGAAAATGGGTGGAAAAATCAGGCTGTTCGATGTCATCTAAATTTTACACATAATATGTATGTAGTGTTACTACTAGATCTGTACTATATAGTATCCAGTATGGTCTAGATTTTAATACTTTACAATCTTATACTTCCAGTAATTTATGGATGTCATCATTTTTTTCAAATTACTTCCAGTGCTGTATTCCCTAGTTTCCTGTCCTTTTGTAAAAACAATAACCTCACTATTGTTAGAGGGCCAGCAGGTAAACCAATAATTAAAATTCTCCAGCAATGAGTTCTAGTTTTTAATCACAACATAATTGAGAATCCGTAGAACATAGTTTTGAAGGTAATAAAAAAGTAGAGAGACTAAGGGGACACCAATTCTCCTCTAATCATGAAATTCAGAGATTAATTTTTCCTATTATTTACATTCAACCCAGGTACTGTTTAGGATTGAAAGGGGTTCCACGTGTGACATCTGATGAAAATCAGAATAGAAGCATTATGATAAAAAAACAATGTGGGGGATATTGAGCAGACTTAGCATTATATATTTGCAAATGAATACACTTCAGAGTCAATTATTTCAGAATATAGGAGGAGTTATTGAAGTATTTTAAAAATAAATGGACCCATAACTTGATAACAATGACAAAGTAAAAATTAGAAAAGTAAAAATAACAAATTTCTGGAAGAACCCTCACATGTGGTACTTTGTTCAGTCCTGGAACTCATATCAAGAAATTCAGTAAGAACTTTAGAGGAATAGAAGTGGATGTGAATAAATAAAACAATACTGTGTCACTTTCATCCTACATTCTCTATATATTTCAAAGTAGCCAGCTTACAAACATATTTTTGCTTGATTAGTAAAGTTGCATTATTTATAGTTATGGTTTAGTTGTATGTTTTTTAAAGGTACATAATCACTTCGTTATATACATCCAGCAATAAAACCTGGGTTCTATATACTGCACCGTGTGATAATGTGGTTTGTTTTATTTTGCCTTAGTTAAGTTGCATGACTATAATACTGTGGTTCATAAATCATAGTTTCATATTTTACTGTTTTCTGAAACCAACCCTTGGGGGCTTATTCAACAAACTGGGCTAAAGACCTGCACTGAAGATATAAGGTGGTCATTGGTTAGTTGGGGTCCACTATGCCCCTAAAAGGAAGTTAAATCCAAAATATAAAACAATACCAGGGATTTAAAAAGGTTCCCTTTAATAGCTTGAAGACAGCTTAAGAACATAAAATGATGAAGAATATAAAAATAATGGAATCCTTCAAATAGAGAAAGTCCCCTTTAAATCCTTGATAGAAGTTATCACTTCTATGAGAAAGGAATCCCATTCATAAGAAAAGGTCTCAAATAATGTTTTCAACACCAAGTCATCCAGGAATTGATAAAATTATGTAGAAACATTATAACTGATTAAATTACCCACCAGACTGTCTTAAGTTTCCCTTCTCTTTGTCAGCTTCCTTGTGGAACTGAGAAACTACAGACACGCAGCAGAAAACTGTTTGTTCTGTTCCAAACAGAACAAATGTAATCAACCAAATTTAAACACTAACCTTGTGAAAGAAATTACATATAATGACACATTGTAAAACAACAGAGAAACATTTTGTATAAAGATCGGAGCTAGGTTTTACTAGGAGTTAGGCATGATTTAGACTCCCAAGTATGAGATTCTCTGTTTCTGCAGAAATAAACAGCTGAAAGTTGCCTTCCTTGCTTCAGTGTGACTTGGTGGTCATTAGTGATGGGAAAACAGAATCCATCTGAGGCTTCGGCTTCGCCTAACACCCCAAAGCCCAATCTTGCAAGATCTCAGGTACTTTTGCATTTAATCTTAATTGTTTTTATGGCTTAAGCTGATTTAATGGTTTTAAAGGATTTTTAAAAACCATTTTGGTGCCTGCAACATAATATGAACTCAGGGATGCTCCCTACTTATTCGACAAGCATAAGCAAAGTGAAAAAACAAACAAAGAAGTTCTATAACAGAAGGAATGGGGAAAACAATCTGCTCTTCTACTCTTAGGCAGCTATTCTGAGAGCAAGACACCTAATAATCAGCTAAAGGACTTCTTCGATAACCTGGTTTTAATGCTCTTCTCTGCTAGAAGCTGATTCCCCTTTTTGGGCATCTATCAGTCTCGTTTGATTTTTTTTTTAAACTAAAACTTTTTTAAAAATTAAAGTCAATTTGGATGGGGTTCCCAGCAGGCCAGAGGATAAGTCCCCATGGGCAACATATTGCTCCCTGCTTTAAATTCCATCTGAAAGACAATAATCTGTCCATAAAAACAGTTATTGCTGTTTTTTTTTGGTTTTTTTTTTACTAAGCTTGAAACTGAACCTGGGGTTCAGTATGCTGTGCTAATCTGTGTTGATCTTAATACTGAGATCTGACCAGGTTTTGGCATCCTGATAGTTTGAGACTAGGATGAAGCTGCCATACCTAAGCAGGCACAATAAGCAGGACAAAAGCCAGGAAGAAAACCCTTCAGGAGATGGATAAGATCCCATCAACCGCTATTTGTAACTTGTTTGTCCTCCCTCCCCCTGAATTGTGAGCCGCCCTGAGTCCCCTCAGGGAAAAGGGCGGCATACAAATAAAGTATCTAAATCTATCAGAATTATCAATGAAGATTCTCATTCATCCAGATAGAGTTGTCTGGAAGTTGAGTCATAGCACCTGGAGTTCTTTTCCTTGCCTTGAAGCTGCTTATCCAAGTAGCTTCTTCAGTGGATGACTGAAGCGGCAGTTTGACTACCATCCAAGCTAATAGCAATTGATTCCCACAATATCCATGAATTAGCCCAACACCTGTTTGAAATCAGCCAAGCTGGTAGACAGCACCACATCTTATGATACTGAATCCCAAAATGAATTACAGGTAGTTCTCAATTTATGATCATACTGGATCCTGCCCATTATAGTTGTAAGTCATAATGATCATACAGTGGGTCACCATCTGACTGACTAAATTTTGCAAACTTTTTTTGCAATGATTGTTAAATGAATGCAGCAGTTGTTAAATGCACCAGTTTTGCTGAAAACAGAAAGTAAATTTCTGAGATTCTTTTGGCTATTCTACTAGTCATGCCCAATTCCAGATAATTTATAAATACTTAAGAAAGTGAGAATAGAATTCCAGGGGATCACAGTAGTTACATCCCTCCATAGTGAGAGATGTGTATTTACACCTACTATTTTTAGTCAATTGTTTTTTCACAAAAAGATCTGCTATTTTTTTTCTATGACTGTTGAACTTAGCAAGATGAGGAACTTTATCAAAGGTCTTTTGAAAATCTAAGTAGATGTTTACTGCCATCCACATTTTTATTAACATTTTCAAAACACCTACACTTCCCGAAGCTATGTTGAACATCCTTCAACAAGGCCTCTGACATTTTATCTTTAATAGCACTTCACTATCTTAACAGATGTTAAGCTTACAGGCATATAATTTCCAAGATCTCGTCATGAGTTCTTAAAAATTGGAGTGTATCCTCTCCATATAACTAAATTTCAAAATATTGTAAATAGGTAAGTCCAGGTTGGTAAACTTAGGGGATGTTATTTATAATGGACATTCTTCCATTAAATGACCTGACTTTTACCAAGAAGTCATTCAAGGCTGACAGATCTGCCATCAGGATTGAAGTATGATTGATATGACCAAAGGCAGACCAAAAGAAGAAAGAGCACCATCAGTTTAAACACATAACTTTGCAGAGTTATAAATTGAGATTGCCCAAATTAATTTTGAGATAACATACTAGGTAAAATATACATTTCCATCTTTCAACACCTTGTTTTGAGATACATAATTGAAGAACAAGGCTATTTAGATACTTCGAGAAATCCATCAAAAATAAAAGTGATTTAGAGGACGTTACTTTAAAGCTATAATGAATTTCACAGGAAAACTATCTTGGAAGCTAAAATAAATAGCACCCAGGTTCTTGTTCATTTTTTTTTTTGCACCACTGAGTTCCATGCACCAATGTATTTTTGTCTGCTTATTTTGATGGCCTTGTGCTAGTTTTCCTCCATCAAAGGCGTTAGGACTTTCAGTCAATGATTGACAGTTATCTAGTTGACTTTTATGTACCCATGCCACAATCACAACAAAGATATCAAGCCAATAAAATTTCATCTGTGGTAGATAAAAACTTTTTGGACACAAGATTTTAACACTAGTGGAGGGCAGACAAGTTAACAAATGCCAGAGATGCTCTTCCACGGGGTTTATGTTGTACAATAATCGCAATAGTTGTACCTCTTAGAAAATTTGATTCTATAGGGCAGCATAGACATTTCAAAAACAGATGAAACTAAAACGAATTTTGAACACACATCTCTTATACCAGGCAACAAATCCAACTCTGTTCTTCCTTGAGCAGGGAGTTGGACTAGATGACCACCGAGGTCCCTTCCAGCTCTGTTATTCTATGATTTTCAAGCGACATCAACGATAAATCTATCGTATCGCCATCTCTCCAAGCAACCCATTTCTCCCAATCAATTGAATGCGGGTGTACATCGTAGCCCTAAATACTTGCATGTTACTTTCGTTATTATTTTCCGAATTAAATTAAATTAAATTACAGCAGGGGGGGGAAACAACCCAAGGCGCTTCTTTGCTCTTGAACGCCTGTTTTTTTTTAAATTAAACTCTAGAATACGCATGGGTTATACACTTCCGGTTTGCTCCCTCCCATCGGACTGCCTTTCCGATTCGTATGAGCAGGAAACGCCGGTGGGCTCCTACCGAGCCCTCACAGAGCAACCTGGAAGGGAGAGAGAGAGAAAGAAAGAAAGAGAGAGAGAACTTTTCCTGCCATTGAAGGGCTGTGAACTTAGCTCCGGAAGTTCAAAAGGCGCCCGTCCTTCCTAGCCTCCCGTCTATGATCTCTCCGAAGGGAAAGGTTGCGAAAACGGGCGCGAGGGAGGGGTGGCCGCGCGGTGGAGCAAAAGCAAGCGCGCGCGCGCCGGCTGTTGGGAGGCGGGACGGCGCGAGCGGGTCGAGCGTAGTAGGCCGTAGCTCTTCCCCCCCACCTCCTCTCCCTCCCTCCCTCCCCCCCACGCCTTGGGCCGAAGCCCTGATGTGAGCCGGATCGCTGGACCCAGAAAGGCGGAGACAGAGCACGATGAAGAAGGACGTGAGGATCCTGCTGGTGGGAGAACGTGAGTGAGGGAAAGGAGGGAGCGGCTGGGAAGGTCAGCATTGAAGGAGAGGGGGAAGCAAGGGAACTGGGCCGGAGGGATGGGAAGCCGGCTCGCCGCGCTGAATGAACCACGTTGAGGGCGGGGGGGGGGGGAGTTGGCTGGCTGGGGAGGACAGGGAGAGCCGATGTTTGCGAAGGTAAGAGATGGCACGTGTTTTAACGTCTGCCTTTTTATTGGAACGGAGGTGTGTGTGGGGTGGTGGTTGGGTGGACCTGGCCGAAAGGTGGCCGGAGAGAAGGAGAAAGTGTTGGGGGGCGGAGAAGTAGGTGCGGGGGATTTAAGCGAAAGTAGGAGAAGGAAAGGACAGCCGGGCAGGGTATTAAAAAGCAAGAACAAAACGGGATTAAGGGTGCAGTAATGGGATTTTATAGGACCTTGGGGCGGGGAGGGGGTGGGGAGAAACAGGCTGAAGAAGAGGGGGACTAGTTTTAGGAGATGCCGAAATTTGACAAGGGGTTGTAGAAAGGGGCAGAGGAAAAGGCAGAGCGAAACTGAAGGGATAAAGGTATAATATTCCGCAAATGTAATTTTTTTTATCTCGGTGGAAAACGGAACTCTTTGGGTATAATGATGAAGTTTGCTCCAAAATACACTATTAGGACACCTGCTGAGGAGGGCAATAAGCTAGGTAATCTCCAAACTCTATTTTGATGGGCACCCGGAGACTGGTTTCATATGGGGTTAGGTTTATTTTAAGTGTTGGGCTTGCCATTTGATGGAAGACAGATGAAGATATAGAAAGGTGCAAGTTAATTTAATTTTTTCACCTGGGAAAAAAAAGATGTTTTTCCTTCTTTTTCATCTTTTGTCAGGGCCATCTCATCTTCTGCTTTTATATTTTGGATCAAAGTTTTTTTTTATACAGTAGCAAGTTGCTGTCACAAGGGCACCAGCTGTCCTGTCTCAAAATAAAAGTCACCAAGTTTCCTTTGCTCCCCTAACCCCCCCCCCTGCCCCAAATCAGCTGCTTATTGTAAGATACATGCTCTTGCTAGGCTTTCATTGATTATTTAAACATTATTGGCGATTTGGGCCTAAGGCTTTTTGACTCATCTCTAAATATGGAATCCAATACAGGATTTTGGACAAGTATGTCCAAAGTACTGTATGTTCCCTCAGCAGATGTCCTAATAATGTATTTTACAGCAAAATGATTGTACATAGTTTTCCACTGAATATATTTGCCGAAAGTATGCTCCTATGTAAGTAATACAAACTGACAGAGCACCTCAGAAATATATTAGATTCCAGATCTCTTGATTTATAAATTGTTTAATCCCTGACTAGTGGTCATTCTGTTTGGTGCTGATGGAAGTTATAGACCAAAATATCTGGCATTCACATGGCTACAATTAACTCAGATCTAGCTATTTACTTAACTGTTCCATGTCTTTGATAATCTGTCTTCTGGCATTCACGTTATGCTTGGCTATTAAGTGTTCTGTATGGTATATGGAATACAGACTAATAGGTCCGTAATTTAAATATGTGGTAGGCTACTTAAAGGTTGAAGTGTTTGTGAATGCATATTCATTATACAATGAGCAGCAACCTAATTTGCGTAACAAGTTGGGGAAGATTTATTTTCTGATGAGTATGTCATTAAATGTGCTTTTTTGGGTTGTATGTTAACGAAGAATGATGTGTGAATAATGTCAGAAAATTGATGACTGGCTGCTATCGTAATATTGTGTAAAGTTACCAAGATTGCTCTGAATGTTCATGACTCTGATGTCTTGTGGGTCTAGCAATTATGAATTATTGTTGAAATTTGAATGAGGGATTAATGAATTAAAATGGTTTTGGTTGATTTGCTTTATTTAGAATACCGTAGTTCAAGAATTGAGAGTTTGGACTTTTCCTTAAAGCTCTTCATGAGATTTTGGGAGGGAATTGAGAATAAAAATTCTGTTGTGCTTGTTTTCTCTTTTGACCCCATCATTTTTTCTTTTAAATTACTTGAAGACTGTTGCATATGTACCTGCCAGATACTGTGAAATATTTATAAATCAGGAGTTCCTGTTTTCCAAACCAATGTTTTCTTCTCAGCATAGCAACCTGATGCTTCCAGAGATTTTGATCTTGTACAATTATATTTTTTTGCTGCTAGCCACTATAAGGAGACTGATGGGAGATAAAGTCCCAAACCTCCAGAGGGCATTAGGTCATTTATTTGGGTATGCAGGGTGACATAGTCTTGCACTGAGAATGTGCACATATTTAGCTATTAGTTCATTTATATTTAGTTTGAATTTCCAGGTCAATGGTGTTAAAAATAATCTGTGAGAATTCAGCCATGGAGAGTGTGTTTTATCTTCTTGGAAGACTTAAATAAATAATGATTTGTTTAAAGAGATTATTATCCTGCCTCCTGACTTGTTTTGTTAGTTGTGTGACCTTGAAAAATGTTTCCTAAAAGCAAGCACGATGAGATTTGCATCGTAAAAACCATAGATAGGGTGGCATTTTGAACTTTTTTGACTATTCGTTTTACGCAGATTGCAGACAACTTTTAAAATCAGAAAAGCTGGTCATGGGCAGCCTGTTGACAAAGTACAATTTGAGACAAAGTGTGTTGCCCTCAAATCAAATCAAAATATCTTCTACAATTCTATTGTCTTAGACAATAGACTATGTTGCTATCTGACTAAGCATGAAGAAGCTGAATTTAAAACCTTCTGAATGTAGGCTGCAAGTCTAATTCTCGAGGACTCTGTGGGTGGGTGTTTTGTTTGTATGTGTTTGCCTTAGAGTCAGTGTTGACTCCTGGTGACTGACTGGACAGACTCCTATAGTTTTCTTGGCAAGAGAGCAGAAGTGATTTGCTATTGCCTTCTTTCTAGGGTTGAAATAGAATGACCAGCCCAAGACCACTCAGCTGATTTTATATCTAAATCGGGACTAGAATTCATGTTCTCCTGGGTTCCGCTGTCCCAGTGATTTAACCACAACACCAAACAGGTGCTTTCAGAGGGAGTTTTAGCTGCTGGGAACGGTACTGTCAGAAATGCTTCATGTTAGTACATGTGGTTCATACATGTGACAAGACTGTTGCTGCTCAGAAGATTGGTCTGAGACCAAAATCTTCAAGCTGTCCTTTAGCTGTGCTTTGATTTGTCTAGTGACTGTTGAAATTGGGAGCCTAAATTTAGAAAATAGAATCCTTATTTAGGGAAATGTTGTTTGCCAGGGGGCATGGGGAAACTAAGGCATTCTTTGAAAGGATTAGGATTATACATATTTATTTTTAGAATGTATTATTTAATTTTTAACGTATAGTCTGAAAATATTTTTTTAAAAAACTGGCATGCTGACATTATTATAGAGCTGTCTCCTCTTAGAGCCAAATTGGTTTCATAACTTTCCATAGCATAATTCGATTCTAGAAAAACGAGTTTGTATCACTGCAATTGACAGGTATAAATGTTGATATGTTTTTTTAATAATTCCCATAATATGTAGTACATATTTCCTCTCTCCATAAGTCCTATATCATATCAAGATCAGTTTTTTATTTAGAAGACTGACAATTCTGGAAATATTTTGAGCTGAAATTAGTTTGGAATGTTTCCAGAATGATCAGAACTGCATTGGAATGTACATAGAGGATCTTTTTTATTTGAAATACTTTGTACATCGCTAATTTAAATAGAGAATGTGTATTCTCTGCCATATTGCGTAAGTTTAGTATAAAATTGAAACATAGCAGTGAAGGATCACACATTGAGAGATACAGAGGGTAGTCTGCAAATATACATGGTACAATATCCTCGACTTACAGCAGTTCATTTAGTGACCATTCAGCATTACAACGGCACTGAAAAAAGTGACTTGTGATCATTTTTCACACTTATGACTGTTGCAGCATCCCCATGGTCACGTGATCAAAACTCAGACACTTGGCAACTGACTCATGTTTATGATTGTTGTTGTGTCCCAAGGTCATGTGATCAACTTTTGCAACCTTTTGACAAGCAAAATCAACGGGGAAGCCAGATAGATATACTTAACAACCATGTTTCTAATTTATCAACTGCAGTGAGTCACTTAACAAGTGTGGCAAGAAAAGCCGTAAAATGGGTCAAAACTTACTTAACAAATATCTCACTTAACAACAGAAATGGGCTCAATTGTGGTTGTAGTTTGAGGACTATCTGTAATTGTCAATGTTTTAAGGTTCGGGCATGAAAGGATACTATAAATATACCAATTGTTAAACTATATTTTTAGTTGTGTGCTATGACGCATTTGGTGTATTTGAAGTTTACTTGTGTGGGCAACTCATGTTTTTTGAAAACAGAATTAGGCCATAAGCTACTTTCTGGAAATACTGTGCTTCAATTTCAGCAATATTGCAGCCACTTTAACATTTTTGGAAAGCTAAAATATTTCAATGTAAACTTTTGCATAACAGAGACTTTGGACAATTTTAATAACCTTTATTAAATCTGTGAAGTGTGGAAAGCTAAATCACACCCTACATAAATTTATCTTTTTGAGTACTTGGATTGAATCTGAACAAGTGCATTACTACCATAGAAAAATACTGTTTGGTGATATTGAAGTCCTTTGGATTGATATGTGGTGGTAGTTGCACCCATGTATATGTGAATGTGTCTGTAAATTTACATTTCTAAAGGAATTGTATAATTTTCATTTGATGAAAATGCTCAACTGAACTTTACAAATCCATAATTTTTAAAATATAACAAGGTTGTGCTCATTTATATTTGTTGATTATATATAAATGTATTGGGTAAATTTAAAGGAGAAGAATGTGCCTGGTGATAGCAGAACAAATGCTAATGAAAGATTGAATACTCCCTCCTTCTGCAGTTGCCTCAAATTTGGGAATATTTTCACATATGGGCTTAACATATGTGCAGTTAAATAGGAACTAAAATTCTGCTTTTCCACAAAGCAGTTCCCATGATGTTTAGTCTTATGCCACACAAAGTCAATACTAAGCTACATATTAAAATAGACATGTCTACTTGCTGGGTTTTTATTGGTTGATTTTGTCTAGGCTGATATATGAAAAGAAAATAAAAGAAATTTTTAAAAAGAAAGGAAAATTATTCTAACCCAGTCTTCACAGGCAAAAAGACATGCTGCTGTTCTGTTATGATTTTGGATAGTAAAAAGTAAGCTTGCATTGCCAATCTCAGTCAAGATATTATTATCGTTATTAATTTTTTATGCCAGTTATATACAAATCAAACATGAAAAAAAGGTTTCCATATTTCCTAGGGAACTATATGACCATCTGCAAAAAGATTCAGTGCTGTACCAGTTTTAAAAGTATTAATAGCACTTTTATTTCTGATTGCAAGATTCAACAAGGCCTAACTTTAGGAAACTCACAGAGTCATTTGAATATCCTATTAGGCCAACAGTCATTTTGCATGAAGTCATTATGCTCATTCAGTTCTTCCTGTAAGACAAAGACTTTAAAAGCCTTTTTAAAAAATCTTCCAAAGCCGCAGCATCAAAAGTTTTCTTGGCTCAGAAAGAAGTAAGTTAGCTTTCTCCTATTCTTTCTTACTTAATTGACATAGAATATCTATCTCATTCTGTTGCATTGAAATGACAGTTGTTGCTTTAAATGACAATATCACATGATATCTACCAGTTGTTTCATAGTTAAATACAGATAGTCCTTGACTTACAACCACAGTTGAGCTCAAAATTTCTCTTGTTAAGCGAAACATTTGTTAAGTGAGTTTTGCCCCATTTTACAACTTTCCTTGACACACTTGTTAAATGAATCACTGCAGTTGCTAAGTTAGTAATACAGTTGTTAAGTGAATCTAGTTTCCCCATTGATTTTGCTTGTCGGAAGGTGATCACATGATCCTGGGACACTGTGGCCATCATAAATATGAGTCAGTTGCCAAGCATCTGAATTTTGATCGTGTGACTATGGGGATGCTGCAACGGTCGTAAGTGTGAAAAATGGTAAGTCACTTTCTTCAGTGCTGTTGTAACTTCAAATAGTCATTAAACGAATGGTTGTAAATCAGGGACTACCTGTAGTGAGAATTCTGGGCCATTATTTGGGGTGTTTCTTCTGATACTTCTTAATTTATTCTCAAACTAATTTATAGTAACCACAATTTGCTTTTCACTCAAAAATAATACTGGTATAATTGTAACCCCTGTTTCCATAACACACATAGCCTATCCAGTCACTAACCTAGCCAGAGTTTATTAAAAATGAAAGTGGAGCATAATCACAAAAAGTGGGCCAAAAGTTTCCATTTTGGAATGACATGTGATCCCTTTTCCATCAATTCCATGAGCTTTGAACTGATTCCTGGCTTTTTCCTGATGGAACTGCCAGCAGCAAGCATTGTTGGGCTACTACATGTTATTCATTGTGTGTACTTATATCACAACTGATTAGGTTTAATTAACTGGACTCACACTAGGCATGATTTGGGCTATGTTTGACCACCTGGAATTTAAGTTGACTAGATCAGTTGGTCTGGTTATGATGTTCCCCAGATATTCTAACCAATCCACAACTGACCTAGTTAAGCGTGTTGTAGAAAGAAAGTCACATCAATTGCTATCCTGGTATATAGTAATCCAGTAGTCTTCAAAAGCATTGATCAGTGCAGTAATTTGGCAAAGTCTTGTTTGTTAAATTGAACCCCAGAATTCTTTATTATGAGGATGTTGTAGTTTTAATCTTGTTTGGAAAGGAGTTGTATATCAAGGATCCCCAGGGGTCCATGGACCAGTACCAGTCCATGTCCTGTTAGGAACAAGGCTGCACAAACGAGTGAAGCTTCATCTATGCATGTGTGGGAGCTAGATAGCATGCAAAACCATCTCTCCCTCCCCCTCCAGTCGTGGTCCTGCCACCACGAAGGTTGGGGACCACTGCTGTATATTCATGCAAGGATTTTTTTCCTCTATTAGCTGACCTATATTAAGATTTTCTTTTTAAAAAATGAGAAAGTTTTGTAGAACTCACCATATTGATTGTACTTTTATAGTTGTCATTTCAAAGAAACATGGCTCTATTTTTTAAAAATAAGGGTTTGTCTACAGTTTTATTGCTGGTTAGCAGTACTATTGCTGGTAGTAACTCTTGACACCATCCCTCGCCCCCCCACCCCTGCCAAGAATTACTTATGGAAATCCTTCAGGAATGTTCATCTTCTCAATTTCACAGCCAGAGTTGGGAAGACATCACTTATCATGTCTCTTGTCAGTGAAGAATTTCCTGAAGAGGTAAGTTTTCATGACACTTGAGTTTTAAAAAATCCTTGTGAAATTAAATTTCTATTTATTTATTTATTTATTTATTTATTTATTTATTTATTTATTTATTTATTTATTTATTTATTTATTTATTTATTTATTTATTTAACATAACAGATTATACATACAGTGGACAGCATTCTGCTGTGAGTTACATTTGCTAGAGTACATCATTGCCATCATCTGTAAAGGGTATCGTTACATAAATTGTATATTATATAATTGTAAATTATATAAAATTGCAATAATTGCATACTTGTCAATATACCAGATGTTCATTAGAAACAGATATGTGTCCTCTGGCGCAGTGGTTAAATGCAGCACTGCAGGCTACTTCAGCTGACTGCAGTTCTGCAGTTCGGCTGTTCAAATCTCACCAGCTCAGGGTTGACTCAGCCTTCCATCCTTCCGAGGTGGGTAAAATGAGTACCCGGATTGTTGTTGGGGGCAATATGCTGACTCTGTAAACCGCTTAGAGAGGGCTGAAAGCCCTATGAAGCGGTATATAAGTCTAACTGCTATCTATTCATGTTTCACTATATTTTTAAAGCCCTTGATAGAAATAAAAAACTCCTAAAGCATAAGCTTAGATAATATAAGTATTTGCTTCTAAAAGTATCTGTATGTATTTTATGCTATTTTCTTTTAGATACACAAAAGAGGGATTCCTTTATAAGCTTTGAAAAATGTGGGAAATTAGGTTAAAGAAATTTGTAAGTTTAACATGTACAAGTTACTTAACACATTAACCATTTCTATTCGTAGTTGATACGATGAGTGACACAGTATAATAATATATTTTTGATCATTAGCGTGCAAGATTTTATTGCCATAATTTTCATTAGGCTAAAATCTGACTGTATATGACACTGACTACTGTGATGAATGGCTTGGTAAAAATCATTGAACATCTGAGAATGGAATGGAGAGTTCCATTGTTATCCATTATGTTCTGTGGAAAAATCAATGATAAGGAATATAGTGTTCTAGCTGTTTGCTATGGTTTTATATCCAACCTTATTAGTCATGGGATTCGTTGATTAGAAAGTTGTGTAGTAGAACTACTTGGAATTGTTAGAAATAGAAATTATGTAGCAGTCAGACTTTGGAACAAACTGGATTTTTTATGGTAAGGAATGCACAATGTTGAATTTCCTTAATGGAGACTGGTGAAATCAAATAAGGTTGCAAATAGTAAAAAATTGTATTACTTAACTGCATTTGAAGTTTCCTGCTTAAGGGGAGGTATCATAGATAATTGCTCAGTTTCTCCTATTAGAGGTTACAAACTTTGCAATTTATATAAAGCATTTAACTAAGATTTCTGCTTTTCATACATCAAGGTTCCTCCCCGAGCTGAAGAAATCACTATCCCGGCTGATGTTACTCCAGAAAGAGTGCCAACCCATATAGTGGATTATTCAGGTAATTTTATAAATTAAAAAAGAGACATTCATTATGGTTTGGCTGCTCTGGGAATGGAGGTATCAAAGAACAATTCATCAGGTGTATAAAGGAAAAATATGGACAGTAGCATATAGAGCTCTAAGATTAATGTATTGAAAATCCTCTCTTCTACCCAATTAATAGTGCTTCTCTGTCTTTACATGCATCTAATATACAGGTTGTCCTTGACTTAGTAACCATTCGTTTAGTGGCCATTTGAAATTACAATGCCACTGAAAAAAGTGACTTATGACTGTTTTTCACACTTACAGCCATTGCAGCATCCCCATGGTCGTGTAATCCAAATTCCGGCACTTGGCAACTACCATATGTTTATAACAATTGGATTGTCCTGGGGTCATGTGATCACCATTTGTAACCATCCCAGCTGACTTCCGACAAGCAAAGTCAATGGAAGAAGCTGGAAAAGTCAATGGGGAAAGTACTATTTACCAAACATCACTTTCTTAGAAGTGACTTGATCCCCCCCCCCCATTAAATTCATTTATAAGATGTAGCAAACATATAAAGTTTCCATTTGTCAAATTATTTTTAAGATTAGAGGCAAGAAAATAAATTGGTAGAGGTTCATTTGTTATCTTCACTCTGATAATTCTTTGTTGCAACACTGTTATAAAACCTTGGTTTTACCGAGCTTGATTTAACAGATTTTACATTTAGCATGCAACATTTTAATCCAAACTTCACCCCAATGTAGCAGACAGTCTAACCTCATTTAGTGGACAAATCTCCTAAATCTAAATTCAGGGTAGACCTAACTTGCCTTATTACATAATTTTGCTTGTTATGTTATGTCACATTTTGCAAGTGATACATATTGAAATATAATGGTCATTCACATTTAACAAATACTACCTCCTCCTCAAGCTTTTACTGTATTCCCCATTCTTTTTTATTATTTCCCATTTTATCTAACTTTACTTGGGAGACTGGAAAACAAATAATTGATCAAAGACAGTCTTACATTGCACAATCAAAAGAATAACGTAGGACTTTATTTTTCCAATACATTGAACCTGCATGCTTAAATGATCTTTCTTTTCTCTGGCTCTAGAATGCTAATGTTTGTGTAGTCAAAATGAGATCAATCAAAGATAAGGACTTTCTAGTTGTCCTTTTAATAGGTTGATAGAAAGTACAAATAGAATAGCAGATGGCTTGGGAATGTGCTTGGTGACAGAAAGTTAGAATAGTATGTGGAAATTTATTTATTTTATATCCCAACTTGTGTGCAAATGTTTAGGGCAAGGTGTAATGGAGCATCTTGAAAATCAGTTGTTAATTATGTATATAGCATTCCAAACTGCAATATTTGCAGTTTGGAATGCTATACTAATAGTCTGATTAAGACTGGAAAACATTTTGTCTCTTACTATTTAAGTATACTTACTGGCTTTTCTTTGATCATTTAGATGAATAATAATTGTGACATTCTATTCCATGCAGAATATGAGCAAAGTGACGAACAGCTCCATCGTGAAATATCTCAGGTGAGCGGAATGTGTCTTCTGTCCTGAAATAATTGTGATTTACCTATTCTGTGGAACTTGTTGAATTTCTTTCCATGAGAAAAGTCAGAATCATTCTGATTATTATGAAATTATTGTGTAATGAAAAGTATCCCCTTTCCTTACACACATGAACTGGGTTCACTACCAAACCGACCCAAAGCCCACCTCACTTACCCTTGTATGTGAACTACTTAAAGTACTCTTATAGTGAAATATTCACAACAACCTGGATTGATTGACTCTTGAGTGCTGAAAGGGAAAAATCAGACAGGAACCAGAGGCCAAATGTTTTATATTTACCTTATCTCAATTTTGGTATAGCTGATGTGCTACCTAGTAAAACAGCTTAAATAAGGAGAAGGCCTTCCCAATGGGATTTTCAAAAGCATTCCAGTAATATGCTGTAATATACACTGGGTCTGCCTTTTTCTTTGTCTTGTCTTTGAAATATAGTAGGTCAAAGACTCTAATTCTGTTTTTGCCCAAGGCTACTCTGCTGGGAACCCAGTGTACACAGGTTTTTGTTTGTTTGCAGGCTTAAGACATTTATGTTGCATCTTCAAAGTGATTTGGTTGCTTTAAATGAGCCAGGTTTTCAACACCTGGCAAATCATCATTTAAAAGACATGATTTATCTGAGTGCTGATACAGGAATGAGGAAAGCTTGTACCATGATGAATATATCCTTGGGCTATGAAACATTCTCACTTTCGGTTCTTCCCATTAGACTGTCAGTCGAAATGTCTTAACTGGAATGGATGTTTAGTAAAGTATATCGTTGCAGCTGTGTGGTTGTCAGGCAGGCCCAGGTTTTCAAAGTCCTTCATGCCAGAATGATGGTGGGGGGGGGACTTAAGCAAAAATATTTTCTATAAATTTATTTTGAAATTTTTACATGGCCATTAGAACCTCAAAACTCAAATACAAAGTTAAAAATAACTATAATACCATAGGCAGGCACCTGAACAAACTCACAGTGCAGCTATATATCGACGATGGGCACTAACCAGGGGTGGGTTTCTCGCCCCGTTCCAACTGGTTCGGTTGGAACGGGGCCGGCGGTGTCCTCGTGCACGGGCGCGGCGCACGCATGCGTACTAGCGTCTGTGCAATGCTCCAGCTGCTCCTGGAGGATCACGCAGGCGCTGTATGCGTCCTGCGCATGTGTGGAAGCGCAAAACTCGTCAAAACCGGGTAAGGAGCGCGGGCGGGCAGGTTGGCCCTTCGCCATTCCCGGAAGTTACTTACTTCCGGGTTCGCCGACCAACTGGTTCGCAGGGACCGCCGCGAACCGGTTGAAACCCACCCCTGGCACTAACATCCCAGCGACTGAGGTAATATCCAGGACCAAGTCTTCATGACCTTCCAGGACACCTGGAATTTTGGGATATTTCTGATCTTAAGGAAATTATTATGCATAACAGGCACTACAACAGAATGGGCCCGTCTCCTAGGTCCCATCAGAGGATGTTTAATAGGTGGGACCTGGAGCATGCCCACTTTGTCAGATCGGGTGGGAAAACTGAAGTTCAAGTCATTTAATCCTGTGCCATGCAAGGCTTTGATGGCAATAACCACATTGAATTATATCCAGAATTGTACTGGGGGCCAGTGTAGCACCCACAAGAGCAAGGCAACACAGGAATAATACAAACCACATCCAATGCATTCAGAATTTGGATATGCTGCAACATATGGATCAGTTGAAGCTTCTGGGCATTTTTCAAGGATATCATTGTAGAATATATTTGCAGTAATCCAATTGGGAAGTGACTAAGGCATGAGTGATTCCAGGCAGCCTTTCTTGGACTAGGATGGGCGTACAAGATGATTTTAAAAATAAACTAATGGATCTTTGTCTTGATTTGATGACTAATGAGCAGACTTCCTCTTATGGATTGAAATTTTTCAATCTAACCTCAGAACACTCATCCCATGGAACAACAAAAAAGATAGGGAAAAGATGGAGAAGAAATGCCCTTTGCACAAGCAGAACAAGTTTCTGTTGAAATAATAGGCTGCTTTTTTCAGATGCTGAAACTTTTACTGACAAATTTGGTGGGAAAGTTAGTGAATTTGTTTGTAAATATAGTTCACTTTGAAGCATATGATTCCACATTTTCGCAAATCCATTTATGATTTTTCTAATCTTTACCAAACAAACTCCAAACAAGATTCACCAAATTACATTCAAGTTTCAAGTTTCAAAAATAGATGTATGTATTTGTGTTTTTATTCTTTATGCCCACAGTACAAAACCTACAAGCAAACTGCTAGTTCACAATTTTAATATCTCATATTTATTGAATATCAGAAGGAACTATCAAGTGGTCTTTCATAATGTCTTTTAAGATATTTGCTGAGGAAAACCTTACAGTTATAAACCATTTGCTTCTTCTTTGTCCCAGGCAAATGTAATTTGCATAGTATATGCAGTTAACAACAAGAATTCAATTGATAAGGTATGAGGAAAGCACTTTTTAATTTGTCCTTATATTATTATAACATACCCTATATTGCCAAAAGTATTCGCTCACCTGCCTTTACTTGCATATGAACTTACTGTATGTGACATCCCATTCCTAATCCATAGGGTGCAATATGATATCGGTCCACCCTTTGCAGCTACAGCAGCTTCAACTCTTTTGGGAAGGCTGTCCACAAGGTTTAGGAGTGTTTTTATGGGACTTTTTGACCATTTACATCTACATGAAACCGCTGGGCGAGATCATTCGACGGCACGGGATAAAATACCACCAGTATGCGGACGATACACAGTTGTATCTGTCCGCCCCGTGCCAACTCAATGAAGCGATGGACGTGATGAGCCAGGGCCTTGAGGCTGTTAGAGACTGGATGGGGGTTAACAAGCTTGTACTCAATCCAGATAAGACTGAGTGGCTGCTGTGCTTCCCTCCCAATAATTGGCCAAGTGTTCCATCTCTCAGGCTGGGGGGGGATCAAATACTACGCCCCTCAGATAGGGTCCGCAACTTGGGAGTCCTCCTGGACCCACAGCTGACTTTTGAACACCATTTGTCAGCTGTGACCAGGGGGGCATTTGCCCAGGTTCGCCTGGTGCACCAGTTGCGCCCCTACCTGAACCGGGAGGCTCTCACAACAGTCACTCGTGCCCTTGTGACCTCTAGGCTGGAGTACTGCAATGTGCTCTACATGGGGCTGCCCTTGAAGAGCATTCGGCGACTTCAGTTGGTCCAGAATGCAGCCGCGCGAGCGATCGTGGGTGCACCTCGTTTCACCCACGTAACACCTATCCTCCGCGAGCTGTACTGGCTACCTGTTGATCTCCGGGTGCGCTTCAAGGTGCTTGTTGTCACCTTTAAAGCCCTTCATGGTATTGGATCTGGGTACTTGAGAGACCGCCTACTGCCAATTACCTCCACTAGGCCAATAAGATCCCATAGATTAGGCCTCCTCCGAATTCCATCAGCCGGTCAATGTCGACTGGCAACTACCCGGAGGAGAGCCTTCTCGGTGGCTGCTCCGACCCTATGGAACGAACTCCCCGTGGAGATTCGTACCCTCACCACCCTCCAGACCTTCCGCATAGCCTTAAAAACCTGGCTGTCCCGACAGGCCTGGGGCTAAAGACTTCAACCCCACCCGAATAGTATGACTGTTGCGCTTTTTAATGATGTATTGTCTTTATGTGTGTATCTTGTTTTGTTTTTCCCTCCCCCTGGATTGTGAGCCGCCCTGAGTCCCTCAGGGAAAAGGGCGGCATATAAATAAAGTTAAAATCCAAAAAAATCCAAATCCATTCTTCCAGAAGTGCATTTGTGAGGTCACACACTGATGTTGGATGAGTTTACCTGGCCTACCACTTCGTGGCTGAGTTGCTGTCGTTCCCAAACACTTCCACGTTCTTATAATACAGCTGACAGTTGACTGTGGAATATTTAGGAGCGAGGAAATTTCACGACTGGATTTGTTGCACAGGTGGCATCCTATCACAGTTCCATGCTGGAATTCATGAGTTCCTGAGAGCGACCAATTCTTTCAAAAATGTTTGTAAAACCAGTCTGCGTGTCTAGGTACTTGATTTTATACACCTGTGGCCATGGAAGTGATTGGAACACCTGATTCTGATTATTTGGATGGATGAGCGAATACTTTTGGCAATATAGTGTACTTCTTGATCTTGAATATGTTTGCTTTCATATGTTAAGATTGCCATTTTGAAAGATGATGAAATTGTCTTTTCTTAATTTTCTATCAATCCAAGTGGATCTTTTCTTCTTTAGTCCTAAAATGTGTGGTAGAATTGCTTTGTTTTCTTGATAGACAAAGTGTGGCCCTTTCACTTGTAATCATCTAATGCAGGGTAGTCAACCTTTTTATACCTACCACCCACTTTTGTGTATCTGTTAGTAGTAAACATTTCTAAATGCCCACCAGTTCCACAGTAATGGTGATTTATAAAGTAGGGAAGTAACTTTACTTTATAAAATTTATAAAGCAAGAGTTACAGCAAACCCCTACCGCCCACCATGAAAACTGGAACGCCCACTAGTGGGCGGTAGGGACCAGGTTGACTATCACTTATCTAATGAAAGGGCATATTTTGCTGTTTTTAAATTTAACATATTGAATGATCCAGATGAGGAAACTAGGGACCTCTGTAAAAGAATTCAAATAAACTTTAAATGCTATGGAATATATATTTTTTAGTTTGAGTAGAACAGAATATATGCAGTTTATGATTAAATTGTGGAGTCCTTGATGGTCTCTGAGTTTGTTATTTGTTTCCAGGCATTTCATTACTCTATTAGGTAACATCATCAATCATCAATGCCAGTATGAGGTTTTCCCCTTGTTTACACAGTAATTTGCCCTGCTAGTGTTGATGGTGACATAGTTCCTTGATTAGATATTGTTTTTTGCTTGATAGTTTGAGTGTCTTGATTAATCTCTGCTTATCTGGATATTGGCTGTTGGAGAGTAATATGTCCTGTTTCTATTTGTCTCCTTAGCTTTTTGTTGCCTCTTTTAAATGGTGTATAAATATATTTTCTTTCCATGTGTTTATTAATGGCTGATTGTCTGAATTCCCTAGTTTTTTTGAATTTGGCTTAACACCAAGCAAACCAGGGAAACAAGCAGAAAACAATCAAGGAACTACGAAGGAGAAAACCACATTCCCACCAGCACTGTCCGAGCAAGCTAATGTATATATCATAAGCAGGGAGCAAATCCCACGCTCACTGGCACTGATGATGTCACCTAGTTGGGTAATAAAACATCTGCAGCAAACAACCAAGTTTAGAGAGCACCAAGAGCTCCACAGTAATTTTAGTTTTTCTGATGAAGTCTTGTGATATTTCATTTAGAAAAATTTAACAGTATTATTAGTGTTGATACATTAATATTTAGGCATGGAATGTGAAAGTAATTTGAATTTAGTGAATATTGCATCAGGTTAATATATTAGAATCTGAAAAAGATCCAATTATTTAGAAAGTTGCATTCATTTTGGGGTACGAGGGTAGGAAAATTGTTTGTGGTGTTGCTGGATATCTTTGAGGAAAATGTGCAGTTCCTACATAGCAGATTATGTATTTTTTGCATGCAATTATGTTGAATGGAGTTTTTGTTCTATTTTTTACCCCCTAAATTTGACACTGGAATTTATCATTTCACAATTATCAGTGAAGGAAAGCAAACTTAATTTTTGTATATCTGCCATAAGGATTACCTTGTCTTGCCTATTTGTTCCTACCCTTTGCACTTGCATTCTTCTTCAAATATATTTTAAATATTCAGAAATCTAATAGCAAAATAGAAATATATAGTGAAATGAATAATGGAGCCTTACTTTTTAAAATGAATATTGATTTATTGCTTTAGGTAACAAGCCGGTGGATCCCTCTCATCAATGAAAGAACAGATAAAGATAGCAGGTGCACATTAAAATCTTTTAATGTTCAATAGTGAAAAATTAAAGAATATTATTGAAACGCCAATTATAATTACATTTTAGAGGAAGGTTATTGATAAACTCACAGTTTATTTCCTGACCTTTTCATTAGCTTGCTTCTTACTGTACTGTTGGGAATTGCTTAGCTATCTGGAATTGATGTTTAAAAAATAATTGCATTTATTTTGTTAGATTTATATCTGGCTTTTCACCCAGGAGTTCAAATTTGTCTACCTGTGATAGTTCGATAGTTTGCACATGGTTTGAAAACAGTAAGGGAATTTGGGTAATTCAGTGAATATATGTATGTGGTCTAATCCAGGTAATAATTCTAAACTTAAATAAATGTAAACTACCGGTATTAGATATTAAAGTTACATTTGAAACATAACTGAAATGCTGGCATTCTTTTATACAGTATAAGATGTTTACATTCCTAGACATGCCCAAGGAAACCAGGATTCGTTATTGTATTGAACTGTGATTTTCACATAAGGGAAAACTACTCATATTTTAATGAACAAATGTATTGTGCATAATTAACTTAAATTAACATAATTTTTATCCTAGCCATGTTTGTTTATAGGAATGTATTGCTTGCTGTGGTAGTGAAAGATCATATATAGCCTTCAAACCAGCCATATAACCGATTTAGTTAAAACTATTGTGTTTTATGGCCAAAGAGACCAGAATTTTCAATGTCACATATTTATTTATTTATTGGCCGTCTATCCTATCACAGGGTAACTCTGGGCAGCTTACAGTATTAAAAGGATAAAACTACATGTGGTTGATTTGAGAGATGGTCCTATCACTTCAGAAATTATGTTCCTTTACTACGGTATACTATGGGGCTAAAATTTGAATACCAATTTGAACAGCAAATAATAGGTTTTTTTTGCTGTGTGTTTATGAGCTATCTAATATTGTTTTAATTTTTCAGTGTGAGAACTTCTTTTTTTTTTTCAGGCTTCCGCTTATATTGGTTGGAAACAAGTCAGACCTGGTTGAGTACAGTAGCATGGAAACCATCCTTCCCATCATGAACCAGTATACAGAGATTGAAACTTGTGTAGAGGTATTGAAAAAAACATGTTTGTGGTTATGCATAGTTACATCATGGAAATCAGAATTCTAATTTTAAATAAATCTAGGATTGCAGTTCTGACCTAGGCTTCCTGATACAGTAAAAAGCACACACTTAGTCCCCAAAACCCTCTTTTTATTTCAGCAGCTGTGAATTATGTTCATTCACAGCCCTTAATGAGTCACAAATAATTTGTAGAGTCTGCCAGAAGTCTGCCAAATTCTTTCAGGATAAGGCTGATAAACACCTGCCATTATCTCCCTTGAAACATTGCCAAAGACCTAACTGGCAATTAGCTTGCAAGGCCACATGGAGCAAAGAGTCAAAAAGGAGCTTTAGAATTTAAACCCACCAGAACGACAATGTTGCTTCCTGCAAAGGCTGCCATGCCTTTGCCCCTCCTTTATGTCTTATAGGAGGGGCCAATCACCTCCAAGCCTTACTCCCAAGTCGTCCCTTTTGTCTTAACTGTTCTTGCCTTATGGCAGCTCTGCGCATGCGCGCACTGGGAACAGGCTCCCCCTGTTCCTCTGCTTCGCTGATTTCCAACTCTGGAGGCTCCGGAGGCAACACATAACTCCCAGAGCCCTTGTTTGAGCCTTCCCAAGGACTGGCCCAGGTTCCTCCCCAGTCTCCTCACTGTCCGACTCTGCTGCCAGTTCCACAGGCTTCCGGTGGGCCACAACAGTAGTAGAGGGAAGCACCTGCTGTACCGGCTGGGGGAGTAAGGGGCTGTTGGGAGGTTGTGTCTCTTCTGTCCCAGAAAATACCAAGAGAACAGCTTAGCTTCAGCTACAGGTAGTCCTCAACAATTCATTTAGTGACCGTGCAAATTTACAACAGCACTGAAAAAAGTGACATGACCATTTTTCATTGTTATGACCTTTGCAACATCCTGATCATCATGTGATCAAAATTCAGATGCTTGGCAACTGGTTCATACTTACTACCGCTGCTGTGTCCCAAGGTCATGTGATCCCTTTGCAACCTTCTGACAACCAAAGACAATGGGGAAGCCCGATTCACTTCACAACCAGATTACTAACTAATGAACTGCAGTGATTCACTTTACAAGCGTGGTGAGAAAGGTTGTAAAATGGGGCAACACTCATTTAACAAATGTCTCACTTAACAACAGAAATTTTGGACTCAATTGTGATTGTAAGTCGAGGACTACCTGTATTGATCAAAAAAAGGGGCAGATACAGGAAGCTTTTTTCCCCCAGAATGAGTACTGGTAGTTTTTTCATGGAGTATTGAATTGTGGAGAACAACATTCTGCTTTCTGTACAAAAGAGTTGAATTGAGTGTTACTAGTAACAGCAAAAAAAGAAATCTGTTCACAACTGAATACAAATGCCATTTTTATTGACCATTCCTTTTTTTAAAAAAATGTCTTTCTAGATTGTAAATCAGCAGGGCTTTTTTTTTTAAATGTAAGCTGCTTTGGGGAAGAGTATTTATTTGCAAATTAGATTAAAATATAATTAAAGGAAATAGTAATGTAACTGTTTTTACTGCCCAGGTATTCTGAAATCATTTTCCATTTTAATTAATTTCAAGGATTTGCATCTAAAAATAAAATTGAAGCAGCTAAAAATAAAACTAAAACTGATGCATATGGTAAAATGAGGTCAAGATAACAGTAGGCTTCAAAACTAAAACTTTAAACACTAAATGAGATAAAAAATTGTGATGTGATATTGTACAAAAGAATCTCTTCCATCATGACACTATTCCATAAGCAGAATATGCAAATGCTTGGATGAAGAGACTTTCAATCCAATAGCTATATATTAAGCCTTTTTCTTCCATATTGTGGTAAAGATTTCAAAACTCCTCTTTATTTTTTCTTCTAGTGCTCAGCAAAGAATTTGAAGAACATATCTGAATTGTTTTATTATGCACAGAAAGCAGTTTTACACCCTACAGGGCCCCTCTATTGTCCAGAGGAAAAAGAGGTATATTGATACTTTTCTGCTATAAAATCCATCTCTGTTAATAACTCCCAGTCTTAAAGAGCTAAAAGAGACATAGTATATTTGGAAGTGATCTTTCAGCATATGGTTCTCAGTGTTTTGCCATTTTCTGCTTTATTTGCAGATTTGTTTGAAGGAAAAAAAATCCAAGGTGAAAATGTGAATGCTGTTTAAGGTAGAGAGGTTTAGTGGCTGGAATGAGATATAACATTTTAAGAAAATAGAAATATTTTCACCCTTCCAGTCTTCTCCAAGTCAGAATGTTCCGAATTGATGTGTCACCTATCTTTCTAGTTTTAATCATTTCTTCTATTCTCTGGTAGTCTACTTCCCCAAGCAGACCAAAATATTATTGAAAATTACAAACTGATATTCTACAAGCTTTCATTATGATGTTGAACCTCTTCTTTACCGTTCCTAAGGATTGCCTAACAGGTCATTCTCTTGATCAGTTATGTTTGTTCTGAAAAATCAATTCCACTTTATAGAGTTTAATGTTAAGTGGGCATCCCTGTCACTTCACAAATGAAAGATCAGGTAGAATACATGATTTCCTGATAGCTCTTGACTAGTTCTCTTGGTTCTTATCTTTGACAGCAATACTGTCAAAACATTGGTTGTTCTATAAAATAAAGAAAAGATCATACCGAACCATTATATATTTGGTGCTGGTTTAGCACAATGTACATACATAGCTAATTGTGGTTTATTGAATCACAGTTTAGCACTTTGACAAAGATTTCTGTCTCTCCTACTTATAAAAGCTTGTTTCCTTCCTGATTTTCTACAAAATAGGAATAATGAAGTGACAGGATTGATGGCTTTTACTGTAATAGAGAAAAAATTATGACAAGCTTGAGCATGAGTTAGAAATTGTTTTAGGCTTTATTTTACAAAAAGATTTGCTAGCATTGTGACCACACAGTAGCAATATGCATTGCCTTTCTGAGTGGCAAAGATATACAGGCTCCTTGTGAACAGAGAAGTGGAAAACATCCAATATTCCAACACGATCACTTTACAAATAATTGTAGATAAAGAATCGATTGTGTCCTGGATTCCACATTGATTATAGATACAGTATTATAATGAACGTTCCTACAACTCCACTTTTCTTCTGACACTGTAGATACTTTTCAGCTTGTGCAGCCTAAGTACATTACATTGGCAGACTATTTAGGAAGAGTGAGGCCTAGTGCTTGCTCACTGGACATTTGCCTGTTCGCAAATCATCTTTGGGATGATAGGATAACTGTAATCAGAAAGAAGTAGTGGGTAGGATCTTGCCATGAGAGTTGATGATGCTTGCGCGTTTCAATAACAATCATTGCAATTATTCTCAGTCTTAGATCAAAATTTCTGAGTGATCAATTCCAGGTGATTCTGGATCTAATTGATGCAGATTCCATTCTTCAAGATTTTTGGTCTTGTCTTTGACTGGAATTATTGCTCCTGTGTTTGACATATAGCAGTTTATCATGATCATATGCCCTGTTGATGAGGGTTGTTGTTGTTTTTTAAACTTTTTTTGCAGCTTTAGTGGTCTAATGTTTACTCAGATGTTACCTGAAGGTTCTTTTTTATATTGGCTTTATTATTTGGAGGCTAATACCCAATTCTATTCACTGAAATTAATATTTGGGAACAATGAAGAACTAAATGTGGGCTAACATACATGTTTAATTCGGGAGGTTCAGTGCGTTTATGTCTGAGCTTCATTTGGATTTAAATGTTTGACTTCAAAAGGCATGTAGAAGGAATTATATTATGATTTGAGAATGCTCGAGGATTCAGATCTGCTGTAACAAAGATGGCTAAGAGTAGCTTTCATCCTCTGGTGTTGATTAAAAAAAAGGGTGGTGGTGGTAAACAGTCCCTGTGGATTTTCCTCCACTAGTCATTGCCAACTAGAATAGTGTTTATTTCCATTTCAAGGCCATTGAGCCAGTGCTGTCTGAAGACATTTCTGCAGTCATGTGGCCAGCATGACATCACGAAGTGCTTTACCTTCTCACCGAAGTGGTACCTATTAAACTACTCAGATTCATATTTTGAATAGCCTTGGAGGGGGGGGGGGGTTGCACAGTGCTCCTGGAGGGGTGGGGGCCCAAAAACGAGCAAAAAGTGAAAACGGGTCCATTTTTTGCTCATTTCTGCCCTCCCCAGTCCTAGGAGCTCTCTGAAAGCCTCCATAAGGGTATGCACGGCCATTTTGGTAAAGGGGCAGGGCTTTGGGAGGCAAAAAATTCTGTATTCGATGTATAAGGCACACCCAGATTTTCAGCCTCTTTTTGGAGGAAAAAAGGTGCGTCTTATACTCCAAAAAATATGGTATTAATCTGACACTCTGGCCCACAGTGTTCCTGTGTAATTTGATGGCTTAATGAATTCTTTTCTGTTTCTGTTGACTGTGAATTAAGAATAATCTTAAATGAAATCAATTGACTAATTTGGAACCTAATGCTTAATAGATCTCTCATATAATGGTTACCTCTTGTGTTGTGATACTTTGAGTTTGCAGACTGAGGGGTGAATTAATATTTATTCTCATGCTTTAAAGACTTGATGGATGAAATGTAGTTCTCATAATTAGCTAAGAAATGTGATTTGCAAAACAGGCTGAATTCATGTATCTTATTCCTACATGCTAAATTATGAGTGACATTATGAGGCCAGTTTGGAAAAAACTCCAAACAGAAAACCAATAAAAACCACCTTAAACCAAATGTAACCTACAAAATGTCACTTTTGAATTTTATTTCAGGATAGGTAAAATATTACAGGGACAATGCAGAGGAGAGGACCCATTTTAGAGTTGAAATCCAAAACCTTGTACAGTTTTAAATATTACAAACAAGGAATTTTGTGAAAACTGAGCTGTTACTCTTATTGAAACTTATTTTATTGTGCATGCATATTTCCCTTTTTTTCACTTACACAACTTTTTGTGAATCTGGATTGGGACTTTGTCAGCCACCCAATACTTTGGAATACCAGTAACCTGACCTTTTCTGTGTTTGTCTGTATTGTGACCTTGTTAGCAAGGTCACAATACATTAGCAGATTGTACATTAGCAGATTGAACCCATAAGTGATCCATTCAGCAAAGTTATTACCATACATGACCCCAGATTGGATTATAAGATCCTCTATATATGCTTGGATATGTCTATCAAATAGAGTGCCAGATTGGACCCTAAGATAGCCTAGCTATTTATTTCAATCGTAGGTTTCATTGTCCCAGCCATAATCAGTATACAGACTTCTAGGAGGAAAGATTAAGACTCAAATCAGGTTTGCTTTATAGTTCCCCCCCCCTTAAAACTTGTCAGTAGATTACGTAATATTGTTTTTACCACATGATGCTCAGCAGATCTGTCTGCAATTGTGGGAATCATTTGTCAAAATAATTTGGAAAAATAAACAGATTTAGGAGGACTGACCTACAACATGTAAACAAAAATGTCAATGGGTGTTTTGGAAGAGATAGGAAGGTAGCATGTGTGAGAATATTGATTCAGATTATTATTTTTTGGTTGATTGTGTCTTATGAAAACAGTAAAGTTTTTAGATTGCATCAAAATATGGCAGGGAAATAAAATGCAGTAATCCCCATTCCTTGGTTCACCTAAATCTATAGATGAAACCTGCCTGCATAAAAGCCTTAACTCGGATCTTTCGAATTTCTGATCAAGATAATGATGGCACCCTGAATGATGCAGAACTCAACTTCTTTCAGGTATTTCTTCATTTTCTGTTGTGTTTCATCCTGAACTGTTCATTAAACCTCAAGAGAAATACCTCAGTTGAAACCACTGCTGATATTTTAATGTTTTGGCCATGTAAGGCCGGGGTACTATGCTCATTGTAGAGGACTTTAATTGTGGTGGTAAGGGTGGGGTTGAAGTGGCTGCAGAAACAAAGGCTGAAAATGTTGCAAGACTTTTGCTATCATCCTCTCCTTTCAGAGAGATGGGAGCAGTGAGCTTCTGTGTCTCCAAAGATACAGCAATTGTTTGTTGTTCATTACATGTATATAGCAATAGCACTTAGGCTTATATACTGCTTCACAGTGCTTTCCAACCCTCTCTAAGCAGTTTATGGAGTCAGCCTATTGCCCCTACCAATCTGGGTCCTCATTTTACCCACCTCAGAAGGATGGAAGGCTGAGTCAACCTTGAACTGGTGGGACTTGAACTGCTGGCAATCAGCAGTCAGCAAATGTAGCCTGCAGTACTGCACTATTGCGCCACCATGGCTCACATACCACTTGTCTCACTGTTGCAGTGACTCTGGGCAGCATACAGAATGATAAAAAGTCTTTTTTTTAAGTAACAGAGAAGGATTAAAAATAAGAAGGTTAAATAAGAACTAAAAAGCAAGAGGGCAGGCAATGTTGGGGTTGGGATCGTCTCTCTCTATCCCATCAGCCACCCCAGCATAGGGTGCACCAATCGAGGCTGTGGCCAAGCACCCAAACCAATTTTTAAGGCTCTTCCAGAAAGCCAGGAGGGTGGGGGCTGACCTCACCTCCAGTAGGAGAATATACCAAAGGACGGGGACATTTATGGTTGGACTTCTTTTTTCAGTTCTTCCTAAAGAAAAGCAGGGGAAAGTAGCGCTGCTCTAAAGATTCATTCCACCATCTCCATTTTTTGCACAGAGACATAGAAGAATAAGATGCCAGAATATAGTCACGCTATATTGCAAACAGTGCTGTGGATTCTGTATTCAGAACTCTCTTGCAAAAAAGTAGTGATGTATCTTCTGAGTTGGACAGGTGCAACTAGCTTCTGCTTGACCACATGGCTGGCTAAGAAGCTGCAACATGCATCTTCTGTACATCTAATCACAGGGCTAGTAGCTAACCCTGCTACTTGTATGAAACTGGTAGTCTAACATGAGACATGGAAGCTGTTTACAGTGCACTGAACCTTTATCAATGAATATTGATTTCAAATATTTCTACTCTCTTTAGAGAATTTGCTTTAACACACCACTGGCATCTCAAGCATTGGAAGATGTAAAGAATGTAGTAAGGAAAAATCTAAGTGATGGAGTTGTTGACAATGGACTAACGTTGAAGGGTGAGGACCTCATTCTTTTTCGTTATTATATGAAATATGGGAAGGAGATCTGCTGACAAATCTAGAAACTATAGCAAAAACCACAACTTGCTATCTATTTATGAATTTGGAAGCCGACAGAACTGCATGGATTTAAATGCACCATGCTTGTACTTTGGCCTTTCTGTGTAGACCAATAGTTTGGGTATGGAATTAGTTAGGCAGCTTATTAACCCATTTTATGTGTAAATCGGAGTCCGTAAGTTCTAGATGCATATTTGTTAAGCTGGAAACAATTGGGTCTGTTGATTTGCCTGCATCTGGAAACTGGCTGCAGGGGTTGTGATAATTCATTTTCTACAAGAATGTGCAGTTTTCCAGATTCACAAGGGAAAAAATGATGTGGAGTGTGACTACGTCTGCCAGTAATATGTGCTGGTACCTCTTAAAAACACATTTTCTTGGGTTCACATGCAGATTCTTAAGGAGCTGTTTACAGAAATGATAGCTGGGTCCACATGCTTTGAATCACCTTTTTCCTAGAGAGCTGCTCAGTGGTCAGCCAGATTGATGGAAGCATGATGCTTTCATAGCATTTGGTAGGATCTTATTTAAAAGATACACTTGCATACCTGGAGCATCTTCGTTGTGTTTTCAATTCTAACCTCTCTCCCTGGCCTGTGTTCTAGATTGCCAATTAAACAACTGTCTTTTCAGGCTTTCTTTTTCTCCACACATTATTCATCCAGCGAGGGAGGCACGAAACAACTTGGACAGTATTGCGGCGCTTTGGATATGATGATGACCTAGAGCTCACACCAGAGTATTTATTTCCCCTGTATGTATCAATCAGTTTTTAAAACTTAGTTTAAATTGAATTGGTATTATTGACCTATAAAATGTAAAACCTCTCTTTCACTGCAGAAAATCAGGTACTTTCTAGAACATGAAGGTCTGTTGACTTGACCAAGTAATATAATTCAGTGTTGCTTTCCATTGTGTCCAACCAAGTAGTTTTGGATTGTTTCTACCCAATATAGCAACACATATAATGCTGAATTGGATCTATTTTTAAGAATATTGCTCATAGCATGAAATTATTCCAATCTACTCATCAAGAGGAAACATTTAGTTAGTCGGCGTCTAAAATTTTGAAACTAGTATGTGATGTTTAGAAGGTTATTGGCCAATTATGGTAGTTCTAGAGAATTGGAAGTAAATTTTAACACCTACATAGCACTGGGTTTTGAAGAAACCATGATAGTAAAATTCTTGCAAGGTATGATCATTAGATGCCTTTTCAGTCAGGAGACTCTTTGAATGTGCTTAATTTTTGTCATTGAAGCAAACTGGATTTCAAAACGTTTGGATTTTTCTAGCTACCTTCCATATATGCACCCAGCATTATAGAATAAGCCTCCAATGATGAGTGTATGTTATGATGTGGGTGTAACATATAGGTAGTTCTTAACTTATCACTATTCATTTAGTGACAGTTTGAGATAACAATGGCACTGAAAAAAAAATTACATACAACAAATTCTCACACTTACGATTATCATATCATTCCCACAAGCATGTGATCAAAATTTGGGTGTTGACAAAGAGCATATATTTGCAACAGTTGAGGTGTCCTGGGGTCATGTGCCTGTCAATTAAGGCCTTCCCAGCTGGCTTTCAACAGGCAAAGTCAGTGGGGGAAGCTGGATTCAGATAACAACTGTGATTTATTGAATGACTGTGTGATTTACTTAACAACCTTGACAAAAAAAGATTGTAAAATCGTTGCAGATCTGTTAACCACTCCCTTACTTAGCAGCAGCAGAAATTCTGCTCCCAATTGTGGTCGTAAGTGCAGGACTACCTATACTACATTCAGAGTTTGAATATTGGACATTTCAATATTAACTCTTAGAGAACAGCGGCAGAAAGAGTACTCATCTCTTGCTTATGGGCTTCATAGGATCATCTGATTAGCCATTGGAGATAGGGAATAGTGGACTTGATAAGGCTCTGGTCGGTTTGTCGGTCTGTATGCATGCATGTATGAATTTATTCAACATATTCAACATTTATCCATCTTACTTGGAGGTGACTTCAGGTGGTCTACGATCATTAAAAAAGAACTACATGTTAAAACCTTAATGCAGTAAATAGTAACATTAAATTAGTTTAAAATTGACAAAGTGGAGAAAGAAAGAAAGATGCACGATGGGAGGTGGTGTTTTTATCTTAGTCCGCTAACCACTTCCAGAATGACACGCCCCCAATTGCAAGACTCACTTTGTTCTTTTTTGTTAGGTAAGCATACTTCTTTTTCAAAGATATTGCTTTTTCTCCAATCAGGTTAAAAATACCTTCTGACTGCACAACAGAGTTAAACCATCATGCATACTTGTTCCTTCAAAGCATGTTTGATAAGCATGATTTGGTAAGTTTTTTATCTGATTTTTGAATTTTTTAAGATGAACACATGATTGATTGAGCAATTGGATAGTATTTTTGTAACCAGCCTCAGACTGAAAATTCCTGGCAATATACAACGCTATGCAAGATACACACACACACACACACACACACACACATACACACAATATAGTTGTTTTAACTGCTTTATGAAACACCTGGAGAAACAGCACTTGGTCAGTGTCTGAGAATAGTGAATTGCAAAACATGGACATCAAACTAGGAAAGGCTTGCCATCTAGTCCCATCCCAGTTACTTTGCTATTGAAGGCACTTGAAATGATTAAAATATATTAAATATTTAACTTGTTTTGTTGCATAGTATATTTTAGGATTTGCCAATCAAGTGACTCTGTTATATATAAAATACAGGTGTTGTGGAGTCCTTGGTTCTCTCTGAGCCTGGTTATTTTCTTGCAGACGTTTCATTACCTAGCTAGGTAACATCATCAGTGCTAGAAGGAGGTGGGATTTGCTCTCTGTTTATCGTTCTCTTTCCCAGAAGTTCTTAGTCAAAGCCATCTGAGGCACAATGAAGCATAGAAAAGCAAGCTATGTCAGTTGACTTACTAAACAAAGCTAACTGGCTATAAATAAATATAAATCTATTTTCAGGACCGAGACTGTGCTTTGTCTCCTGAAGAACTCAAGGATTTGTTCAAAATCTTCCCTTACATGCCATGGGGACCAGATGTCAACAGCACTGTTTGTACAAATGAAAGGGGTTGGATAACATATCAGGGATTTCTTTCTCAGTGGACGTAAGTGTAGCATATAAATTAGAGATTGCCCACAACTTGTTTAGAAACAGCTATTCTTTTAATGGTAGAAAGTGAAAAATGAACTGCTTTCAAAGATAGTTTATGTGATTGGTACTACATGGTTGTTTCTTTGGATATGGCTACTATTTCGAATTGCAAATACATTATTATATTATTGAAAATTATTCCCAGCACTCTTAAGAACAAGCATGTTTGAAAAAGAAATGAAGCCAAAATGTTATTTCTCATATACTATGATTTAATCAGGAAGGAAGTTCAATAATCATATGATTGTAACCCAGGCAAGTTTCACAAGTTAATTCTGCATTGAATTAAAAGCCAATTGCTCTCTCTGAAATTTCATTAAGACCTCCTTAATAAAGATTGCCATACTTGTTTCACACAAGCAGGTTGCCCAAGAGAACTATTACTATGACTAGAAATAAGACTATGTGATCTTTCTTTCTACTATCCATTCCACTATCTTGACTTTTTAATACATGACATGCAAACTGATAAATGTAAAACATACCTTAACATGATAAAGTCTTGAGCTGTAATCCAACTGCATACTACTTATTTTTTAAAAAATAAATAATTTTTTAAATTAAACTTATTTCAACATTAAGAAACAACATATAGTTCCACTCATTAAAGTGTTTCCATATCAATGTCACTTAATATTAGCATAAATTATGTAGATCACAATACTATGTATTATATATTTATTTAAATTTACAAATATATACATTTTGCTTTCTTTTTGATTTACATCTTACATATGGTTCACTGCAAAAGGGCACCCGACAAAAGCGCGCCCGATGAAACCAAGATGACAAAACCGCGAGTTCTAAACCGCGCTGACGAATGAGCGCTGAAGCGCGCCGACAGAAGCGCGCTCTAAACCTAACCCTAACCCTTAACCTTACCTTAACTTAAATCGCGCTTCTGTTGGCCGCTGTTGGCGCGCTGTTGTCGGCGCATTGATGATGTCACGGTTTTCATGCCACGGTTTTGTCGGCGTGCTTTTGGCGTGCGCGCATTTGTCGGGTCACGCTTACATATTCCTTATGCAGTAACTTTATGTCTGTCTTCCAGCCAAATGTACATATATTCCAGATTTAATAATATTCCGATTCTTCTCTATCTTTTAACTCCATGGTTAACCTATCCATCTTCACATTCAAGTATCTTTCTTATTATCATTTGATCCGAGGGCGTGTTGTTCTGTTTCTAATTCTGAACAAAGACTATTCTAGCTGCAGTTAATATATGCAGTATAATGTATTGAAATTTTTTACACGTTTACCCTTAATATGCCCAATAAGAATACTTCTGGTTTCAACTCTTGTCTTTTGTCCTGTAATCTCTTCTAACCATTTCTTTACTTTGAGCGGGTACTCCCTAGCTTTAGGGCACGACCACCACATATAATAGAAAGTTCCTTGTTTATAGTCGCATCTCCAACACTCCGGTGAACACTTTGGAAACACTTTGGCCAATCTCGCCGGGGATAAATGCCAGTGATAAAACATCTTGTATAAATTTTCTTTGTAGGCTACTGACATTGTCAGTTTGTAGCTTTTCTCCCATAATTTTCCCCAATGTTCCAATTTGATACTATAACCACAATTTTGGGCCCAACATCATTGTCTCTTTCACTGTTTCTTTCTCCATTTTAAATCTTAAGAAATAATTATATGCTTTGGTAATCATTCCCCCTCCCACTTCCTGGTCCCCCGTAGTATTTTATCTAATTCCTGTTGTTCTCTGTAGAAGCCATATTGTTCTAAGTCTTTTTTTTATATCTTGTCCTAATTTGTAAATATGGCCACAACTTATCTCTATTCCTTGGCTCTTTAATTCTTGGTCTGATTTTAATATCCCTTGTTCATCCAATAAATCTTATTTATTGGATGAACGTTTCACTGCCTTATTTACATCTAATACATTAGGGTATACCATTGCCACCATTGTTGAAAGGCAGAGTGGGATTTCCATATAATGATGCTTCTTAATTTTCTCCAAATGTATATAGGGCAGCGATGGCGAACCTTTTTTGGCTTGCATGCCATAAGTGGGGGGAGCGCAGGGGGGGGTCATGCGCAGGCGTGCCACACCCATAATTCAATGTGCAAACCCCCAGTGCACATGCACGCACTAAAGCCCCCCCCCCCATTTTTTGCATGCTTTTTTCGCCCTCCCCAGGCTCCAGAAGCTTCAGGGACCTTCAGGAGGCTTCCCTGAAGCCTCTGGAGCACTTAAAATGACTCTCCGAGCAAACCGGAAGTCTGTTCCCAAACTTCCGGTTTTGCCATTTTTTTTGTGCTCCGGAGGCTTCAAGGAAGCTCATGAAGCCTCCGTGGGAGGGAGGCTCTTTTCGCCCTCCCCAGGCTCCTATAAAGTCTTTGGAGCCTGGGGAGGGCGAAAAATGGCTTTAAAAAAAGGTGAACTCAGCTGGCCAGCGCGCGCTAAATGCATGCCAGCCAAGTTGAAAGTTATGACCCTCTATTGTTAGTATCCTTTTTTTATTTAGTTTTACCCAATCTTTAAGCCAAGTCGCGGCTGCCGCATAGTAATAGATTTCCCAGTCTGGGAGTCCAAAACCTCCCCTATTTCTACTATCTTGCAAAAGTTTTAATTTTATATGAAATTTCTTCCCCAGCCAAATAAACTTTAATGTTATTTTATTTAATTCTTCAAAAGAAAATTCCCTAATTTTATCAGTATTGTTTGGTGGAGAAACAAAATTTTAGATAGTATGTTCATTTTGATCGTGGCAATTCTTCCAATTAGTGATATTTGTAATTTTGCCCAATTATCCAAATCTTTTTGTATTTGTTGTAGTAGTCTATTATAAGAGGATAAGCATATTACTTATTTTTGTGGTATGTGAGAAGTAGTATATAAGCACTGATACAAATATTATTAATTTTGCTTCCTGCTGCCTTCAATAGCTTAAAAGTCTTTTTCAGGGTTTCCAAATAGGGAAGATGCGAATTCCGATGCTTAAGTACATATATAAATTTGTCCTGGATTTTACTGATAGCTTTGTACTGCAAAGTGCCCTTAAGGCAGGGGTCCCTAACTCCTGGGCTGTGGCCCATTACCAGGTTGGGGCTCATGTAGAACTGGGCCATGCAAGCAAGTGTGTGCACGGACACAGCTCCACATGCACAAGTGGGAGATGCTCATAGGTGAAACTCCATTTGTGTGGGCGCGCACTCTCAACACAAAGCTCTGTTTGTGCAAGCGGCAGACCTGTGCACCTACCACTTGCGCAAATGGAATGGCGCACGTTTACGTGCATGCCTGCTGCTTGCCCGGAACCATCCCCATCCCCACCACTACCACACGTCCCACCCAGTGTGCCAAGCTGGAAAGGTTTGGGACCGCTGCCTTAAGGCTACAACAGATGCCAAGAACTTGGGAAACATAGTTGTTTTCTCTTATAGACTAACTACGTACTTGGATGTACAGCGCTGCCTCGAATATCTGGGCTATTTAGGATACTCAATATTGACTGAACAGGAATCCCAAGCCTCGGCAATCACAGGTATTGGCTTTCACTTTTCCCACTTATTCTGGGAAGAATTTGGATACTTGTAGGATGAAGTAAAGCATTGGGATTTTAGGGAATATGGCTCACTTATCTGTCCATTTTTGTTTTAAGTAACCAGAGACAAAAAGATTGACCTTCAAAAAAGGCAGACTCAGAGGAATGTGTTCAGATGTAATCTAATTGGGTTGAAAGGTTGTGGGAAAACTGGAGTTCTCCATGCGCTGCTTGGAAGAAATCTCCTGGTAAGACTCTTCTTCTGTTTTTCTCTAAAACAATATGTTAGAGTTGGGGCGGAATTGCCTGTTGCCAGCACTTGGTTACTGTTTTACAATATATTCTTAAAATGGTTCTTTTCATCCGCGGTTTATTTTTATTTGTGATCCAGCAACTTTGAGGAAGGACAGCTGCACAACCAATTAGTTATGGGTCCTTTGGGGACCAAAGGAAATGTACTGCTAAGTTAGTCATGTGCCAGCATTTAATATTCTGGCAATGCTGCTTTGTTGTACAGAACCAGAGTGCAGTGTTTACTAATCATACATTGCTTATCTCACGTAAGGGTCTCTGGGGAGTTTACAAATGAAAATTGTGAAAAGTGACATACTGTAGTTAAAAACTCTGGTTAAAAACAACGTTTAAAAGTTAAGAGTTAACAGAGGTTTGAAAATTTTGTTTTAAAGATAGAGGGAGTGCCCTCAAGCCACCAGTCGCACCCAAGGTTGTATGCTACTCTTGGACTCCCATACCAGTTGGCAAAACCAGGCATTGATGGTTTTCCAGAAGGCTGGGATATAGTGGGAGCCTACCTCACCTCTGGGGGAAAGATGTTTCATGGGGCAACAGCAGAAAAGACCCTTTTCCTAAACCACAAAATTCTTTAGTTGAAGAGGTCTACAACAACCCCGCCCTGATGGATTGAGTAGGACACATTGATGAAATAGGGATATGATGGTTTCTCAGGTGGCTTGGTCTCATGCCACGACAGGCTTTAAAGGTGATAACCAACACTCTGAATAGACTTGGAAGCAGACCACTACCCAAAGCAGCTTACATAACAGAGGTGCTATATGCATCCCCTCCCAGGATGCCCCAGGATGCTTGTGCTCCCGAAGTCTGTACCACCTGATTCTGCCAGGGCCTCACAACCAGCAACTTGTGAAGCAGTACTCCTGAAGACTAATACTGAGTCCCTCCAGGAATAGGGCGGCATATAAATGCAATAAACCTTTAATAGGATTTCCGGAAGACAACTGTTATTGTCCCTCTCCTGCCCTGGGATCTTGGTTGGTGCCATACCCTAAACCTGGCCAGGCACATTTCAGACAAGGAAATCACCCCATCCCCTCTGGGCCTAGCCAGGTCTCTGTAATACATGCCAGGTTGACCTGCTCCTCACTGATGAGATCACAAATTAGAGGAGCTTTGTTATTAATTGACATGGCATTAAATAACAACAGCCGAAAGCCCAGCCCTCTGTCTGTCTGTTGATCCGGGCCTGGGTTGGAGTTCGCAGGAGTCAGAACAGAACAGCAGTACCAAAAACCAGGGACATCTTTTCCGGGAGCAGCCTGTGCTCTCTCTTCCACCAAAATGCCCATCAGTACCTGAATGATTTATTCTGCCCCAAATTCCCCAAAGTCATTCCCCCTCCAACTCCAACCTGCTGGCTCTTCTGATTGTGGATCCCTGCAGCCACTCTGATTCCTGCAGCCACTCCAAGGATAGTTACGAGCTCCCACAGTGCTCCAACCCTCACTCTTGGCACTGCTGAGAGCCCTAGCTGCCAATATATTACATTGGTATATACCAAAATACCAATATATTTATATTTGTTGTTTCTTAATGTAGTACAGTTCACCTCGGTGAGCACAGGTGGGAAATGTGCAGGCCAAGCAGTAGAGTGGACAGCTCCAACCTGCAAGCAAGGAGCTTGCTAAAAGACCGCTGATGTCCCAGCTCAGTAGAAGTTCAGGCCTAGAAATCTACTACCCATTCATTCTTAGCTTGTGGGCTGTATACTGTAAAAATAGATGGCAGGTTGGATTTGGCCTGCGGGTCGTAGTTTGCCAACCCCTATGCTGCACTTTGAACAACCAACATGGTCAGTGAGGAAAAAGATTGTGATTGTTTTGATCCAAAGTATTTGAGAGGCACAGCATTGCCTAATGCAGCATTATAGTCTGGGAAATAGTCTCAATGGATGCATGAAATACACTTTATTAGAAAACTCTGTATTTTCTTACATTTTTCTTCCTTTGTGCTTTCAGAGGCAGAAACATATACGTCCAGAGCACAAATCCTACTATGCAATTAATACCGTTTATGTGTATGGGCAAGAGAAATACTTATTGGTAAGTTACCCTTATAGTAACATTTAAATTTGACCTTTTCCTTTTTATGAGGACTGTTGGCATTGTATTTTAATGGTATATAGTAGAACCTCTGGTCATGAACGCTTCTGACCACAACCAGATTGGGTTCTGACCGAAAAATTCACAATTATTTTTTTCCCACAGTTTATTTCCCCTTCCGTGCCAATTTTTTTGTAAGCACCAAATTTCCAAAACTAGGTTCGGATCACGACCAAATTGGGTTGAAACCAAAGTTATGGAACCAATTATGGTCGTGCCCAGAGGTTCTACTGTACATGCCCCCTTCCCCAGTTTTCCATTGTTAATCTTCAGAAGCATGTTTGGGATGCCCAATGTACTATTGTGAACCTTCTTGTTACAATCTGAGATGATTACAAACAGCTGTCTCTTATAGTAAGGTGTCTTCTTTGTTTAATGAAGAGCTTAGTAGATTTCTAGTATTATTTACTTTAAAAATACATAACCTGTTCATGACAAGATTTTCCTGGGGCTGTTCGTAACAGTCTAAGCTTTAATTTTTTTTTAAAAAAAAAAACTGTAATATAAGATGTAAATATTAAAAATGTAGAGCAGTGTAGCAAATATTCATAAAAATGAATCTGTATTTCAACAAAGAAAATACATAATTTGAAATATTAGATTGGGGGCCTATTATACACATACCACCGGAACTCATTTTTGTGCTTGTGAGATCATTTCTACCTGGTGTATATCCTAACTTGAGGTTGGAACTGGCATATCCTTGCTCTTTTTGTTTGGGTTAATAGTATGTCTTTGGAGACTATTAAATGAACAGTACATTGCTTGAACAGTGTATGTACTGGCAATAAAATATTGAGAAGCCTGTATCTGTGCAATATTGTGCATTATGGTAGACACAGATATAATCCAATGAAAAAATTGCAGTACCAGTTTGGGTCTTTAGATTTTTTAATACAGCACCTATTATGTCCAACAGAATAAATTGGAAAAACTTAACAGGCTGCAGTGAGTACAAAAAAATAAATTTGTTACAGCATTTGTAACTTTATAGTGTTTGACATTGCTTTTCTTTCTCTTTTCAGTTACATAATGTTTATGAATCTGATTTCTTATGTGATGCTGAAATCATGTGTGATGTAGTCTGCCTTGTATATGATATCAGCAATCCCAAATCATTTGAATATTGTGCCAGAATATTTAAGGTTTGTATCCACATAGAAAATAATTGTGTCATAGAATCATTGATTTCAGAGGGGTTGTATAGGCTATTGAATTCACCCCATGTATGAGAATCCCCATTAAATTACATTAAAGAATCCTGACAAGTGGATTTCAAAATGGACTATCTTTCTGAGAAATTAATTCTGATGGTGAAAGTTGTGTGGATACTTTAAATATCTGAAAAAAATTGGACATACTAGCAGTCTACTTACTGCATTTTGGTTCAAGGTACATTTGCAAGAAAAAGTATGTGAACCCCTTGGGATTACGTGGAGTTTTGCATGAATTGGTCATAAAGTGTGCTCTGAACGTCATCTAAGTCACAACAATAGAAAAACACAGTCTACTGAAAATAATACTACACAAACATTAGATGTTGCCATGATTTAATTGAACATAACATGTAAACATTCACAGTGCAGGGAGGAAAAAGTATGTGAGCCCCTAGCCTAATGACTTCTCCAAGAACTAATTGGAGTCAGGAATGAGCCACCCTGGACTCCAAGCAGTGTGATGATATTGGATGTGTTGCTGACAGCTGTCCTGCCCTTTAAAAACACACACCTGTTTTGGATTTACTGGTTTCAAGAAGCACTGTCTGATGTGAACCATGCTTCGCAGAAAAGAGCTCTCAGAAGACCTACGATCAAGAATTGTTGACTTGCATGAAGCTGGAAAGGGTTACAAAAGTATCTCCAAAAGCCTTGATGTTCATGTGTCCACGGTAAGACAGATTGTTTACCAATGGAGAAAGTTTAGCACTGTTGCTACTCTCCCTAAGCGTGGTCATCCTGTAAAACTGACTGTAAGAGCACAGCACAGAATGCTTCATGAGGTAAAGAAGAATCCTAGAGTGTCAGCTAAAGACCTACAGAAATCTCTGGCACATGCTAACATTTTTGTTGACACATCTACAATAAGGAAAACATTAAACAAGAATGGAGTACATGGGAGGACATCACGGAGGAAGCCATTGCTGTCCAAAAAAAATATTGCAGCACGTTTGGTTTGGTTTGGTTTTGGTTTTATTAGCATTTGTAGGCCGCCCTTTTCCCTGAGGGGACTCAGGGCGGCTCACAGAAAACCAGGGAGAGGGGAATACAACATTAAGACAACAACATATAATAAAATAGTAAGCAACATCCATTCATCATTCGGGCGGGGTAGCGATTCTTATCCCCAGGCCTGACGGGCGAGCCAGTTCTTCAAGGCAGTGCGGAAGGCCTGGACGGTGGAGAGGGTACGAATCTCCACGGGGAGCTCGTTCCAAAGGGTCGGGGCTACTGCTGAGAAGGCCCTCCTCCTTGTGGTTGCCAGCCGACACTGGCTGGCCGATGGAATGCGGAGGAGGCCTAATCTATGGGATCTTATAGGTCGTAGGGAGGTAATTGGCAGAAGGCGGTCTCTCAAGTATCCAGATCCACTGCCATGTAGGGCTTTATGGGTGATTAATAGCACCTTGAAGCGCATCCGGAGATCGACAGGTAGCCAGCGCAGCTCGCGGAGGATAGGTGTTATGCGGGTGAATCGGGGTGCACCCGCTATCACTCGCGCGGCTGCGTTCTGCACTAGCTGAAGTCGCCGGATGCTCCTCAAGGGCAGCCCCATGTAGAGCACATTGCAGTATTCCAGCCTAGAGATCACAAGGGCCCGAGTGACTGTTGTGAGGGCCTCCCGGTTCAGGTAGGGTCGCAACTGGCGCACCAGGCGTACCTGGGCGAATGCCCCCCTGGTCACAGCCGTTAAATGGTGGTCGAATGACAGCTGTGGATCCAGGAGGACTCCCAAGTTGCGGACCCTCTCTGAGGGGTGTAGAATTTGACCCCCCAGCCTGAGTGTTGGAATATTGGCCAAATCTTTGGGAGGAAAACACAACAGCCACTCGGTCTTTTCTGGGTTGAGCACAAGCTTGTTAGCCCTCATCCAGTCCATAACGGCTTCAAGACCCCGGCCCATCACGTCAACCGCTTCATTGATTTGGCACGGGGCGGACAGATACAGTTGAGTATCGTCCGCATATTGATGGTATCTGATCCCGTGCCTGCGGATGATCTCTCCCAGCGGTTTCATGTAGATGTTAAATAGTAGGGGGGATAAGACCGAGCCCTGCGGCACCCCATAATTTAGGGGCCTTGGGGACGATCTCTCCCCACCCACTAACACCGACTGCGACCTGTCCGAGAGGTAGGAGGAGAACCACCGTAGCATGGTGCCTCCCACTCCCACCTCCCGCAGTCGTCGCAGAAGGATACCATGGTCGATGGTGTCGAAAGCCGCTGAGAGGTCAAGGAGGACCAGGATGGAGGGATGTCCTTCATCTCTGGCTCTCCAAAGATCATCCATCAATGCGACCAAAGCGGTTTCTGTGCTGTAACCGGGTCTGAAGCCTGACTGGAAGGGGTCTAGATAGTTTGCTTCCTCCAAGGACCGTTGGAGCTGGAAGGCCACCACCTTGAAGTTTGAAGTTTGCAAAAGAGCACCTGGATGTTCCACAGCACTACTGGCAAAATATATTGTGGACAGATGAAACCAAAATTGAGTTGTTTGGGAAAAACACACAACACTATGTGTGGAGAAAGAAAGGCACAGCACACCAACATCAAAACCTCATCCCCATTGTAAAACATGGTGGAGGGATCCTCATGGTTTGGGGCTGCTTTGCTGCCTCAGAGCCTGGACGGATTGTTGTCATTGATGGGACAATGAATTCCAGGGTTTATCCGCAGAGGATGGGTGATGCAACAGGACAATGACCCAAAGAATACAAGTAATTCATTAAAAAAATGGCTTCAACAGCACAGAATACGCCTTCTGGAGTGGCCCAGTTCAGAGTCCTGACCTCAACCCGATTGCAATGCTGTGGCATGACCTTAAGAGAGCGATTCACACCAGACATCCCAAGAATATTGCTACACTGAAACAGTTTTGTGAAGAGGAGTGGTCCAGAATTACTCCAGATCGTTGTGCAGGTCTGATCTGCAACTACAGGAAACGTTTGGTTGAGGTTATTGCTGCCAAAGGAGGGTCAACCAGTTATTAAGTCCAATGGTTTACATACTTTTTCCTCCCTGCACTGTGAATGTTTACATATTATGTTCAATTAAACCATGGCAACATCTAATGTTTGTGTAGTATTATGTTCAGCAGATTGTGTTTTTCTATTGTTGTGACTTAGATGAAGTTTAGAGCACATTTTATGACCAATTCATGCAAAACTCCACGTAATCCCAAGGGGTTCACATACTTTTTCTTGCAACTGTAGTTGAAATTATTAAGACATGGCTATTTCTATTTGCTCAGAATTTTAATATTAATTTTATTTTTATTTTATTAATCAAATATACCTGGCTGCCCATCTCAGAAGAAGTGACTCTGGGTGACCTACAACAATATGTATGTCTATATATATTTAGTCCATGTGGGATGGTACTTAAAACGAATGAAGGTGAATATACAGGATAATGTTTCAGGATCCATTCTAGATCAGCCACCAAGACCAGAGGTTTTGTCATCTGAGTTTTTGGACTTGTACTGGAGCCCATCCTCAGGGAACTTCTCTCTAGTGGAAGAAGTTGTGTTAGTTATATTAGCTGTTGCTCAATGACTCAGTTAAAGAAGGAAACTTAATTCCAATTTTGCTATGGATTAAGGAGGGGCTACTTTCCACTATGCAGGTTCTATTAGGCTTCCATTTCTAATCTACGCTGCTAGAGAGAAGTTCCTAGCTACATCATGAGTCCAAAAGCTTGGTAGACAAAACCTCTAGTTCTGGTGACCGACTCAGATTGGATCTTGGTGCTTAAAACATTCATCATTTAGTCCACAGGTGTCAAACTCGCCATGTCATGTTGCTCTCACGTGACATATCACTACATTTTTTTCCCTTCGTAGATCTGGAGTGAGTGGCCTGCACATGACACATCTGGCCCGCGGGCCGCCAGTTTGACACCCCTGATTTAGACCAGGGGAGTGTTAAATTCCATATTGGACTGATTAACACTAAGCCAAATCTTTTTCGTACTCTGGGTTACTTACTTCACAGAATGACTGTGAATCTATAGTAGGAAAAAACCACGATAAACATATGGAATATATGTGAACTGTATGAAAGAAGGATGGCATATACATTTAAAAAAACCTAAATTGCACCTCTGAAGGTATGGCAGACTGCTGAATTCACTAATCACAGCTCTGCAGATTTTAAACCTGTGTATTTTATTGAAGCTGGTAGTTAACTTTTATTCCATTTTTATTTTAAATGCCTAGCAACACTTCATGGACAGCAGGATACCTTGCTTGGTGATAGCTGCCAAGTCAGACCTACATGAAGTTCGGCAAGAATACAGCACTTCTCCAGCTGACTTCTGCAAAAAACACAAAATGCCTCCACCCCAAGCCTTTACTTGTAACACCGTGGATGCACCAAGTAAAGATATCTTTGTTAAACTGACAACAATGGCCATGTATCCGTATGTATCTCAAACACCCTTCTATTCATACTGCATGGATCATGACAGTGTTGCATGCTGTGGTTGCCATAAGGATGGAACTCTATGCCCCATTGAAATTGTGTTTAGCAACAGAGGGAGATGTTAGTGAGGGATATAAATAAATATAAATGAAGGGAAATGATCCCAAATTGGCAGAGAAGTATGTACCTGTTTAAAAAAAATTAATTCTTATGCGCAAGATTTGGCACATAACCTTTTGACAAAGAATCTTTGAAGACTGGGACAAATTAGATTTAGTTTAAAGAACATGGGGTTCGATTCTCTTCATATATGCATGTATTGCATTGCTCGTTACCATTACTCATCCATTAATGCAGAATTGTGAATCTGTCCCCAAAAGATTGGATCCTTATATGCTGAAACCAAATATAAATACAATTTTGTCTAGTCTTTTTTTTTTTAATGTATCAGCACTAAAATGTTTTATCTTCCTAAATGGATAAGAAATGAATTTTCAGGTATATGTATAAGTAAGGATCATTTTGTTTTCATTGGCTTATTTCTCAGCATGCTTTATTATTCAGTCTGTGCATAAGATCCAGGATCCAAAGGATCATGAAATTAGTTCTATATGCCCCCTAGGTCTTTGGCTTGAGGAGTAGCTCTCTCCTCAATATGTCAAAGTAGGGGAATGTGCAAAATGTTTCATCTCAGAGTGTTCTGACCTTAGAACAGGCCCATGATGGAGATAGACCACATCTGGACCACTTGTGGAAGAACTTGTTTTAAGTTTGGAACATTGCATGATGGAACATTTTGCAGATCCTAGTGGCAAAGCACTTCCATATATAAAATTGTTTGCTGCTGTTTTGCGAATGTGGCATTAAGGAAAATAAAAAAACAGAATCCGAAAAATTGTCCATCAGCTATTTACATTTTGTAATAGGGATGATGAACAATAGCAGCTTGATTCTAGGGGACAATTCTTATTTGAATTGTAAATGGATTAATTTCCCTGGAGACAATTAATCAGCATTCTCTTTCATCTCAGGGAGTTATAGCAAGGATTGCTTCCGCTTTGAATGATTCCGCTTGCTTTTCTGAACTCCAGGCCCTAACAGACTACAAGGAAAAATAACCCCTCCAAAGTGCATATGAATTTAGCATTCCCTTAAAATTGTTGAAAGGTACAAATATTCTAAGTAAGACTTGCTGCCATGAGTTTCAGAACAAGGTAGAATAGGTAAACATATGTGTTACATAATTAGAGCTTTTTAGCAATCAACTTTATACATACCTTTCAGTGTACTTAGTTAGGGAAAGCTATATAAAATAAGGACATTTACCTCACAGCGTATTGTTTAAAAGTATTTCATAATTTACTAAGCGGGGGAGGGAAAGATTCTCCCCCCCCCCAAGGCATTATTATCCTACAGCAAACAGACATGTATCAATGTTAAAGTGGAAAGCTTTAATTTTCCTTTGAAATGTGTACCTCTCCTTTCTTTCTAGTCACCCAGAGAAGAACTGCTAGACGATAGTCTCTTGCTTATTTGTCTCTCTCAAAATTACATGGCTGCTGGTAAAATTTTGAACAGTCGGTGTTTCGCGCATTGTAGAGCATTGTCAAGCTCAAGACGTATGATCTTAAAAGGTTGCTATTACTCACTGAGCATCTCACTCTGTTGCCAAGCAAGCCCACTCTGCAGTCTCTGCATTTGACAGGACAAATCTTCCCTGCAGGATTCGACATAGATGTCCTTCAGATGGCAGATTCAGAATGGTGCCGTAGCCGATATTAAGGGCATCCTAAGGCCCCTCAATGTGTATATATCCCTGGTATCTATGGCTCTGCTGGAATATAGGCTTCCTAGTCGTTTCTGCAAAGGCAATGTCTATGCATGGCAACCTCTATTCCAGCCCCCCCCCCCCCCCAAAAAAAAAAAAATCCACATGGCAAGAGTTTGCTCTTATAGCCAGGAATTGGAAATACCCTCCATTTGAATATTGGCTTTCTGTTTGTAGCTCTCTCATAAATAGCTATTGACCTAAATTCTCCTTTAAAAAAAACAAAACACCACTGCTATCTTTCTGTACTCAATTAGACTATAGGGAAACATCTTGACGGTGCAAGGATCAGTGCTGCTGGGTGGGAGGCTTTCAGTTGTTCAGTGAAGGTAAAGTTGCTTCCATTCCTTGGAGAGTCCAGTTTTAGAGTGGGAGGAAAAAAAGACATCTAAATTCAGGAAATTCCACTCTTCTTAATTTCTGTTTGGCAACCTGGGATATTTAAATATTTGGAGAAATCTAAGCAATAGCGTATTTGACTTTCTTCCCTTAATTCTCTTAAGCATGTGTGTGTCGGTTGGAATGCCAGAGGTAAGGGTAGCTGTTGCTTAACGACTTTCCGTTAAACAAGGAAACTGAATTCCAATTTTGCTGGGGATTAAGGAGGAGCTGCTTTTGTGCTAGGCATATTCTGTTAGGCTTCCGTTTCTAAACCCAATGTGGATGGAAAGTGGATCTTTTTTTTTCCTTATGGGGATGCTGGCGTATCAGCACAGTCCCTTACAATACAGTATGCTCCTCCTGGAATTCTGCCCAGCTTGACTCTACCCTTGCCTCGCTTCCTGACCCTCCCAAATGTTCCCAGTTCCTATTTCTCTTGGTTTTGGCTCAGATTTCTCATGGTTTCTGCCCAAGGTCTCAACTCCTGTCCTTCTGTGTGTTTTCGCAGCCATGCCCGGTTACGCTGTATGTGCACCTGCAACAGGTGTACATTTTGCATCTGTCAGAACCTCCTCAACTCAGACTTGCTGCAATCTGTAAAGAACAAACTCTTCACTGCAGTTCTTAACAGGTCTTTGATTTTATTTACTAGGTACCAGCTGTGCTTGGAAATTACATTAATGAAACCCATTGCTGAACTTTGTAAACCGACAGACCTGTCACACCATATCCATTAAGCAGCCAAATGTCCTGCCAGTTATTGATTGATTTGCTATACATGCTGTGTGACTTATGGATAGCATAAAAAAATAAATTAAGAAAAGAAAAGAAATAACCAAACCCCAGTAATAGTAGCTATTAACACATCACGGAAAATATCCTAACATTAATAATTGCCTACCGTAGGGAAGAACTGCTATATCATCTAACCCTAAAATAATCAGGTCCACTTCTCTGACAATATTGGTGCTGGCTTGGGCTTGATTGAAACATCTTCCAAAGCAGATGGGCATCAACAGAAAATGTGGGTCCTTGGCCTTGAAGAATGTCAAAGGGAAGTTCTCTATTAGAAGCTACTGGGTGGACAGAGATGGCTGGGAGAAGACATACCCCTTTGTAAATAATGGTTTTTCTGTTCTCTTCAAGGTAACAAATCTTGAAGCACATCAGTCTGACTATTTGGCATCAATTATAGGAGTTGAGTTGGCTCTGAAATCAATACTCTTTCTAGTCATTCAGAAGTAATTGCCAGGAGAGTCTTTATCAACTTATAGTTTTCTTGCCGACTCTGAGAAAGGAGTCAAACCTCATTTCTCCATCCATTAAAATCAACTTGTCAGTGAGTCAACTCTTATCTCTGAAACCATGGGTTTTTTGCCTCTAAGTTGACAATCAAAAAAATTAGTTGCTTTTTGGGGAGGGCAGGGGGGGAGATACACACACACCCAATGACACAAACATCCTGGATATAAGTTACATTTACTTCCGGCTTTTAGAATATATACATTTGGTTCTTATAAATGGATATGGTGTGATATGATCTGTGGCATTTTAACAACTAAATCAACCCTCTTTAACAAAATGCTACTTATATTTTTTTCATTTTAAGAATGCACAAATGATTCTCTACTCAGGATATTCCACTGTATTGGAAAGAAAATTTAAGATAAAGAAATATCTAGTAAAAAATGTTTCTTGTTGTAAACAGTACTGCATCTCACTAATACCACATTGCAAATTATTTAAATGTTTTCATACCAAGAAAAATGGGTTTAACAAAGTCTTTATTAAATGCATGGTCGCATTTGAGGCAAATTGGCTCAAGAAATGAATGAGAGTTCAAATCAGATTCCTTTTCAGTGATACTGCAGTTCCTTCTATGCCAGCATTATTCTTTTATGTCCTTTGATTATGCATTTTAAAATATAAAGGTGGAATATATGAATATCTGCTCCACTATTTCAATGTGTGGAGGAATATAAAAGCATTCAAGTAAGATTCCACTGTGTGATTTGTTCATTCCACCAGTGGCTAGCAATTTATATTAAGGGATTATATTTTGTTTGTTGGTCTAAAGGCAAGGGTGAACCATTTAGTCTTCCCTGTAAATTAGGCAGACTGATAAGGAGATCACATTGATTCCTATACTGTGCTTGACAGAAGGGTGGGCATAGCATTATATTGTGATAGAAAGAAATCCTCAGATCTTGGCCATCCTACCATTCTGAAAAGCAGCTGCCCATCAATCTCCACTTAACTTCCTGCCCATGATGAGAGAGAGGTGGCTATTACGAACATGTTTATCCTCGATCCCCCCCCCCCGCAAAACAGTTGTATGCACATAGCTGGGAATAGCTTCCAGCACAGCTGTATGGCCCTAGAGAAAGATGCAGCTGCTTTAATTGGGTATGAAGAGGCTGTTTGGTACTTTCCCACTATTCTGAATCCCCCCCCCCTTTTTAAAGAAAATCTGCAGTCCTAATATATCCCTGAAATAAGAAAAATGCAAGAAAATATGTAATCATAGATAAACTAGCTGAAAGGAATTATACCATACTGCTAAAAATCCCTTTCTACCCATCTTCACTGGAATAGAATTATGGTAAAAAGAAGAGTGTTGGTTTAAAAACAATCTGCCCTTAAAGATGATACCCCACTCATTATTTTGAATATGACATAAAATAGTAATTTAATATCTATCTTACAGCATCTGGGTCAGACAAAAGCTCACCTTATTCAAACATTTATATCTCTTAGTAGCCAACCAGCTACTTCTGGGATGCTTGCAAGCGTCATAGAGTAACAATCTCTTCCATAGTTGGTCCCCTATAGCTGGTGTTTGTAGGCATGCTCCCCATAATCTGATGTTAGCCCTCAAGAACTCCATCCTCCATTAATCCATTCATTCTCTTTTAAAGCCATCCAAGTTAGTGAGCATTCATCACTATGGGCTGTGGGAAAGAATACTTCTTTATGTCTCTCCAAAATCTTCCAATCAGTTTTGCAGATTACCTCTACTCTCTTTATGCGATATATGATTTTATACACCTTGTCGCATACTTTTCAGCATCAGTTATCATTTTTATAAGATAAAAGAACTCCAAACATTTTACTCTTTTCTCGTAAGGAGGGTGGTGCAGCTTGCTGATCATTTTGGTTTCCTTCTTTTGCATCCCCTCCCACCCCGCTTATGTCCTCTTTCAAATATGGCAAGCAGAAGCATTCAGAGTTTACCAGATATTAATGTGCCATAGATTTATCTTAGGACTCAATGTTGATGGTTTTATTTTCATTCCCTTTCCTATTGATCCCTCACATGGACTATGCATTTTTCATAGCTGAAACATATTAAGTCAGCAACTTCATTGAAATATCCTTTATAACCTTCAGATCTTCTTCCTAATATATTAAAGCCCATCAGTGTTGTGCTGCCATACGCATTACTTTTCACTTACTTAAAGTTGCCCTGTGTTTGCCATTTAATTGACCATTCAATCACTTTGAACAGATTCTTTTTCTGATCCAATTTTGAGAAGCTGCAATAGTACCCGTGAAATATCCAAATATCCATCCCAATCGTCTTAAGCCAAATAGAATAGATACAAATGGCTGATTTAATAGTGTAAGGCCCTCAACCAGCCAAATAAAAGAAGTCACTGGGAGATCTTATTCTTGACCAGCCTTTCAGATGCCTTTTTTGGGGGAGCATTGCTTTCCAAAAATATGAAATCCAGTAAACTGGTACACACTGAAGAAATGTTAGATCTGTCTATATTGTTTGAAGTTTTTAAAAGATTAATTCATAATAGACCTGAGGTTTAGACTTGAGGGCTGACTGGAAAAAGCCACCTGATTCTTAGCTTTGAGTTCCCTTGTAGTGGTAGAAATTATCTTTATCCAAAATGTCTTGCAGAAATCTGCAGCTATACGTGAAATAATATCACGGTTAGCCATCAGCCTATTCTGTGTTGGGTCACAGAAATATTTCCTTCCTCTGCTATGTCTAAAATATTTGCTGCCTGGTCCTTTTAAAAGCAAATGAAATTTTGTGCTAAGTTATGAATTTCTGATTTAGAAGGAGGACATTTAGATTCACCTGTTATAGTGGCACGTGGTCATGTGATCTGTAATATTACATCAAAGGAAGGATGGGATCTATTCCATTTTTCTCCCCATCCATTGGCATTGTCCTGTAATATGATTGGTTCCTCCCTCTCTTTCTTTCTTTCTTTCTTTCTTTCTTTCTTTCTTTCTTTCTTTCTTTCTTTCCCCTGAACCTTGAGTTCTCAGAATTTTTAAAAATAATTTTAAGATTATTTTAAAAAAAATCATCAGAAATGTTGTTGAATGAAGTTCTCTTGTATAGTGACTGAGAAAGACATTCTTTCTTGTCTTCCCTGAGACATTTACCTAACCAAGCTTAGAGGAATGCCTTTTTTCCAGGTTAACTACCAGCACTCAAGGAAAAGAAAATTGTTAGCCGTCTCAGTAGGGGATATTCAATCTTGATCCATTAGACCAACTTTATACTGCTTGGAAGATGCAGCCCCTATTTTTTCCACATACAATAGCCTGCTTTTGTAGACAACTGAACGGATTATGGATGGATGGAAGAGGTCACACAGTCAAAAATACAGTCTGTTATCTATCTCTTTGGAACTGAACTAGCTCCAATCTGAATTTCTTTTGACATACTACCTTCCAGATTGCCCACATTTCAGTGGGTAGCATGATTCTTATTAGGCATTTTTTGCACAGCTGTGGTGGAGGGTTGGGTTAATTCCACTAACACAGTGTAGTTATATACATCTCTTCTCAGAAGTCCCAATAAGAATAAGAGAGCCCAGTTTTATTTTGAATGCCATGGAATTGAAGTTTAAATGAATGAGAATCATTTATATTTCAAAAATGTGTTCAGATGAATAAAATGCATTCCACTAGTTGTAGCCTTATTTTAAAAAGGAATTTATTGATCTGTAGTCTAGAAATTTAATCATATGTTACACTCACTAGAAAATGATACAAGAGTATTAATAAATTTCCTGTCATTGTGAGAAAATTAAAGGTTAAAAAATAGAACTTTTAACAAGGGCTTTAGCTCCACAGATCTTCCAATTGAGGCAGGGAGATCTATCATTATAAAGTTAGGATTTCATTTATTGTGAAAGTGACTCCACTGAGAGACACAAATTGTTGATTTGAACTGCCCAGGATTTCTTCCTCTACAGGCTTCGAAAGACGTGGGGTTGTATGTAAAGCAATATATACCACACATAGTTTAGGAAAAGGAAACATTTGACCATGCTGGATTATTTTGATTTAATTTGTTTTTTCCTCTAGGTCTTCGTTTTCATTTCTCTGGCTGGCACTTACACTCCTCTTGCTGCATTCCTGTGCATCTTTTTAAAAATATTACATTTCTAAGTATATTTTCTAATTCATTGTGTGCTTTCAAACCATTGGCTTGGCGTTTGCTTTTTGGCTATTTGCATGTGCCATGAATGGTAAAGACTGATTTACTATTTCTGCCTCTGCCTCATCATCTTAAAAAACAAAAAGAAAGAAAGAAAGCTCATACCTCTCATAGAGTTTTCAAAAATGTCATAGATAGATATAGATATAGATAAATTTATTTATAGGCCGCCCTTTTCCCTGAGGGGACTCAGGGCGGCTTACAACGTATAGGGAAGGGAGTACACACAATGACATATAAAGACAGTATGTAATTAAAACTAGAAGCAACATTCATTCATCATTCGAGAGGGGATTATAATCTTTAACCCCAGGCCTGACGGGATAGCCAGATCTTGAGGGCTGTGCGGAAGGTCTGGAGGGTGGTGAGGGTACGAATCTCCACGGGGAGATCGTTCCAAAGGGTCGGAGCTACTACTGAAAAGGCTCTCCTCCGCGTAGTTGCCAGTCGACACTGACTGGCGGATGGGACTCGGAGGAGGCCTAATCTGTGTGATCTAATAGGTCGCAAGGAGGTAATTGGCAGGAGGCGGTCTCTCAAGTACCCAGATCCACTACCATGGAGGGCTTTGTAGGTGGTAAGTAGCACCTTGAAGCGCACCCGGAGATCAACAGGTAGCCAGCGCAGCTCGCGGAGGATAGGCGTTATGTGGGCGAACCGAGGTGCACCCACAATCACTCGCGCGGCCGCATTCTGTACTAGCTGAAGTCGCCGGATGCTCTTCAAGGGCATAAGAATATCCTAAAGGTGCTTTTTCAAAAGGTAACTGGACTTTCTTGGTTTTTCCTTGAATACGTTTCACTTCTCATCCCAAAAGCTTCTTCAGTTCTTGGATGAGAAGCGAAATGTCTTCCAGAAAAAACCAAGGAAGTCCAGGGACAACCATGACCTGGATGACTGAGAATCTCCATTAGACATTTAATGCATATACTTTAATGTTGAAGTCCCCAAATATTTGAGCCAGCTGGAATCAAGAGTTTGAAAACATGTCATGGGCATGCTCACAAAGTCATTATTTGTTATCTTGCCTTTTTTGTGGGGGGGGGGTGTTCAAGGGGGAATATATAATCTTTTCCCATTTTTCCACATTGAAATAGAGCAGTACCCCAAAGTAGCAAGGTGAATTTTCATGAGGGAGGGTAGATTTAAAGCTGGGTCTTGCTAATAACAGCCCAATACTATTGCACTAACATTAAGTCTCCTAGCTGCCCTAAAGGGCATAATGAGGTCCACAGCACCCATTAATCTTTTCTAGGCAGACTGACCCTCTTCCAAAAAAAGTAAATAAATGGTGCAGCCATCCACAATTTTTAAATTCTATGAATTATTTTGGTGCCTATATGAAACCCAGCTTTTCTCTCTTGGAAATAAAAATGGCGGCCAAAGCTAGAGGTTTTTTGGAATATTTAAAACATAAGATACCTGGGAATCGTATGGGAAAAGAGCCTGAGAGGTCTTTTGGGTAAACATCATCCTGCAAGATTATGAACCCAGACCTTAGT